>NC_143567.1:97677500-97917500 GCF_054136105.1 Typopeltis vanoorti
AAAAATTGAAACATTCCTCAGCTACAGATTTTACTATTTCTGAAGAGTTAATTGAATTAGCAAAATCTGATAAAAAAAAATAATGAATAAATACTTCCAGTGTTTTTCTTGTGAGCGGGAACCCCTGTATATACGTAATAGCATAATAAATAACTGAAAATTTAATGTTATATTATTTTAAACACTAAAATGAAACTAAAAATTATATGGTAAATTAATACATGTATAGTGCTAGAGTTACAACTGGGACTTTGGGACTTAGGTTATTGATGATTGGCAACTGCAGCTCTTGAACTCATAGATGACTATAGTGAGATGAGTTTGACTTTTTTTTCTTTTCATATTTGTTGTACATGTGTTAATTTAGCAGTTTAACATTGACTTCATCTATGATAAGAAGGTAGTAATATCGTAAAATGTCGTAAACAGAGTGAAATGAAAGATGAAAATTTAGTACTTTTTTTTTCAGATCTGGTACCTTTTTCCTGCATAAGTTAATACGAAATATTTTTGCTGACCACCCAGCAAAAATATTTCGTACTAATAAAGTCGCGCATGCGCGCGTGTGTGTGCAAATAATTACAAATACAGTAATGGTAAATTTTAAAAGTTAATTTGATATTAACTTGTTACGATTTTGTGTTTAGTTGATGCAGTAAATCATGCATTGTTTCTTGAAATTTTAAGTTGTGTGTGCGTGTGTACGGAGTAATGTAAAATGTTATTTCTTACTAGAGATCGCGATCAAAAAAGGTTTGAAAAGCACTGGTCTAATCCTTATCTCACTCCTAGTATTAAGCTTAGTATGGCGTATGCATAAGAGTGCGCAATAAGTTTTCACCAGTACATGAAGTTGCCATAAAAAAATAAAGTAATTCCGTGAAACATTAAACCAGGAAGTACTAATCGATAAGCTTTATCAAATGATGAAGTTCAAGCGTGAGGTACTTTATCAATACGAATATGACATTAGGGACGATCAATTAATTATTATACCCTTATATATGAAAACCACTTGGTTGGTTTGGATTACGCTCAGCAAACCCACGACTGTAAAAGCAGCGTAATTAATTATATTCTGTAAAGTACATGGGTTCTGTGATTTGTTTGTCTGCATTTTGGAATTTACTTACTTTTTTGTTGACAAGCCTATATAAAAGTTCCTTTTATATATAAAAGTTCCTTTTATATTGCATATAAAAATTATATAAAAGTTCCTTTTATATTGCAACGATACTGGAAACCAGACATAATTCATGACTGACCGGACTATGGAGATGTTTCTAAATCTAAGCTCACTCAAGTTTTTTCCGTCCATCTTGGTATAGAGAAGAGTGAAATGTGGTTAGGTAATTGTTCTCCCTGTTAGCAAGCATATAACCATTTGTCGAGCATTATCTACGGAACAGACATCCTCGTCTGTATTAAAATTTCTTCAGTAGTTTTATTATTAATACATGACACCTCCAAGGAGTCCAAAGACTCATCGTCTCCCTCACTTAATCCTTCAAGTATCACTTCTACCATCAACACGTAGTGTCACTATCGTCGACCACTAGTATATATTATCTGTAAATTGTATGTGTTCTTTCTTATGAAAGTTTGAAGAAATATTCGGCGGGGGGGGACTTCCAGCTTTGCGATTAATCCAACTAAAATGGAGATATCATAGTAATACGATGAAAAATTAAAGAATAGTATGCAGGAAGGATATATTCATGAGGGTGATTAAGCTTTTCAAAATTAAGCATATCATTGCCATGTATGCAAAAAAAAAAAAAAAAATCCACTAACGCCTTTTATTTCCATATAGGGAGTAGGTGAGGCGGTTTTAACCATGTCTTACTTTTGGAGACCGAGGAGGGTAGTCCAATCTCCACCGGTAGCCAATCAGAAATAACTGGGCCAAGGCTATCATATTATATATATAGTATAGTGTATAGTTGTATAGTTATTATACACAGCATCTGGTGAAGAGAGGCAGCTGACAAGTGCCGCCATCTCGCAAGCCCTAATCCTAACATTATATTTATTGTATGGTATAGTGTGGATTCCAGGGACGATTTTCTTGAGTTTACTGGACGAAAAACCGGAGTTTCCAGGAGAAAAAAAAACGCTTTGCCAGAGATCGACTGATTCGGGAACAGGTCAAAAACAGATTTAGAAACAGTTCCAGTAGTCGGCTGCTCATTCTTAGAGCAGCCTAGCGTTGTCGAGGCACACATAGAGTTTACCCAGAAAGATGAAAGGTAGAAAAATTTGGATAATCCCACTGTGATGGTTTTGATAGGATCAAACTTTGCGAGAAGAGTGGAAATGTGTACGATTATGAAATTATAGAATATAAGTTGAAGTGATGTTAGTAAACCCAATGAGGCAGGACTCAACAACCAAGCATACATTTGGTGAAATTCCTTTTGAATTATTGAATATATAATTTTAAAAAAATCAGGGGTGGGGTTTTGAGCGAGTAATTTTTTTTATGTAACGATTAAGATTTTACATAATTTATCGAGCCCTGCTTGAATGATGATTTATACTAAGGAATCTTCACTAAAGATGCTAATTTGTATTACGTAAGTTAATAAAAAAAAATTCTACACAGATAAATTACTACACAGAATTGTGGACAGACAAATATTTTAAAAAAGGCAACTGGCAAACAATTAAGGAAAATGAAAAGGAAATAACTAAATTAGAATTAGAAATCAGCCTGAAAGAAACAAGAAACGGAAAATCACCTGGAGAAGATAAGCTAGGTTCAGAACTGTATAAATATGCAGGAACAAGATTCAAAGAAAGACTCTTATTATTTTTAAATAAAATTTATTCAACTGGTATCCCCTCAATAGAATGGAAAAAAGCAATTGTGATTCCTATCTTTAAGAAAGGTAATAGAGATGACCCTAAAAACTATAGAGGTATCAGTATACTAAATTCCTGTTACAAAATGTATAGCAGAATCTTAAATAACAAACTAATGAAATATTCCGAAAACTTTATCTTAGAAGTACAGAATGGATTTAGAAAAGGACGATCATGTATAGACCCGGCCTTTTGCCTAAAATTAATAATAGAGAAAAGAAGAGAATACAATTTAGAAACACATGTTGCATTTATTGATTTGAAAAAGCATTTGACCAAGTCAAAAGAAACATATTATTTAACATATTAAAAGAAAGACAAATACCAAATAATATCCTAAAAGTTATCACAAGTATATATGAAAAAAAAATCAGCTAACGCCTTTTATTCCCTTATAGGGAGTAGTCGAAGCCTTTTTATCCTATCTAGCTTTTGGAGACTGAGTGGGCAGTTCAATCTCCACCGGTAGCCAATCAGAGATAGCTGGCCCAAGTCTATCACTAATTATAGCAACCACCGATGAAGAGGCTGGCAAACAAGTGCTGCCATCTCTTGGTACCTAACCCTAACAAAATATGTCACTGTCTGAAATAATGTGGGTACTACGGCCGATTTTCTTGAGTTTACGGGATGAAAAACCGGAGTTTCGGGAGGAAAAACCCGTTTGCAGAGATCGACTAACTCGGGAACCGGTCGAAGAAAGGCTAAGAAAAATTTCCTCCAGTTGGCGAATACACTTGAACTTAAGTCAAACTCCGAGAGACCAAGCGCAGAGGACGCAAGCGCCACTTCCACTGAGCCACACAGGCCTCTACAAATAAGATTAAATCATGAACCATCATATATGAGAGAGATAAACCAAGGGGTCCGACAGGGATGTCCCCTCTCAGCAACTCTTTTTAATATTTACTTAAATGAAATAATAATAAAATGGAATAAAAATTTACATCAAGGAATTAAACTTTCTCCTACAGTGAACTTAAACACACTTCTTTTTGCCGACGACCAAATAATAATTACAAATTCTATAGAAAGCTATTTCTTATAGATTCTTATAGAAAAGAAAGACTCTTACAAATTCTTATAGAAAGCTATTTTAAATCTAAATGAGATATCCAAAGATTATCGTATGATAATATCAACAGAAAAATCAAAAACTATGGCCTTTAAAGGACAAGATCCAGCAAGAACTAAAATAGTAATAGATAACAGCATTTTAGAACAGATGAATTCATTCAACTACCTAGGATGTATGATCACATATGAAAATGAAAAAGATATAAACATAAAAATTGCAAAATATTTAAAAATATCAGGAGTAATTAACTCTGTATTTAAACCAAACCTAGTTTAAAAACAAAACAAACTAAAAGTATACAATACATTAGCCCTACCGGTCTTAATGTATGGAAGCGAAAAAAAACAAAAAGATAAACAAAGATTAATAACAGCAGAAGTGAAGTTATGAGAAAAACTGCAAAGTATATACCCTATTTGATCAGAAAAGAAACGAAGAAATTATGAAAGAATTAAACCAAGAACCAGTAATAGAAAAAATTAAAAAATATAAACATATATGGATGGAACACGTTCAAAGAATGAAAACAGAAAGATTACCAAAACAAGCCTTCAAGTACAAGCCATTAGGAAAAAGAAAACCAGGACGTCCTCTTAAACGATTCAACGATAGCTTCTAAGGCGGGGACAGGCCATGCTGGGCCTAAATCCTTGATACGCATGATGATGATGATGATGAATAAAAGAAAATGAGAATTTAGGAGAGCTCTGTATGTGATAATTATAGATTTATTCATATACTTTTTTTTTAATGTGGGCTCTCGGAGGTCCAGGAAGGTTAAATTTAAAATAATCAAGGATGAAGGTAATCTTAAAATGACTGTTTCCCTTTTTTTTTTTTTTTGACAACTTAATACACAGATATATGTGAGTGTTTCATTAAAGCCAATAATTGCCAATACCTACGATTTTCTTCCATATCTAATCATAGATTTAGACCAAGCATATAATAAAGTTCTAGTTGAGAAAAGATATTCAAAAATCCTGCCTTAAGCATGCAGATATACGAGAATAGTAATTTGTGATGAGAAATGTATACAGAGACCTTACCTTTCATTTTTGGGAATGAATGCGTTAATTGCTATTAAAGAAAATGCAGTGGTGCTTGATTTTTGCATGGTGTTATTGGGGACAGAAAGGGATTGGAATTCTGATCACGGATCAAGCAAACTGTATGAAACTTTTGCCAGATAGTTCGTCATAGTGAGGGTAAAGGTACTAACAGTCACCTTCAGCCAGCTTTGCAGAGAGCGGAGAATAGTTTTGTTTTCCACCCACAAGGCAGCATCCCAATGAGCCACGAGATGTTGCCTTGTGGTTGGAAAGTGGTGTTGCTGTTTGAGATGTCATTAATAAAAATGAACACCGATAAAATTTGATCAAACTTTTATCAAACGCAGTCTAAGCATTCAGCAGCGATTATTCTTTGACAGGAAAGACTTAGATTCAATTTCCACTAAATTCAAATTTCAGCTGAATACAAATTTTCCTTATAGGGAAAACGAAAGGATTTATCCTTCCATTTTTAGGAAATTAGCTTCCCCCCCCCCTCCATGCCTCTTATAAAAGATAACCCACCTGTAGAATTGATATGAAAGAATTACTGAAATAAAAATTAATCTAAATGTGTGGCCTGCGATCTTGATTAGAAAAGGACCTAGTTGGGGATCGCCCTTAAAACTTATCCCAAGATAATCGAGATGTTTGTAGAGTGAGGAAGATTTTCAGGAAGCTCATAATGCAAAACTTTAATAATAAGAGAGAACAGAGGTACAACCTTTTCAAAATTAACTTTTTCTACTGCTTACTTAGCATATTCTACCAACTTGTTTTTTAAAAAAAGGTCGATACAGGGCCAAATTTATAGAACAAATAGTTATAAACTATATTTAGAAGTCTTTTTTTTTGGCAGAGGTGTGCACTTTTCTTAGATGATGAGGTAGTCCACATTCTTTGGACTTATCCTACATTTATAGGATTTTTTTTTCACCTTTTTTTGTAAGGTACTTGTGTTTTTATTATTCAATTTCGTCGTATTTTTTCTCGTCTTTTTCAACTTGCTTTAACTGAGAATTTCGGCACTGTGAATTTACTTTGGCCAGATAAAATTTTGTTATTGTTTAAATTGAAGTAGTATCTATCAACAGGAACGGAGCTGTTAACATACGTAATCTAAAATAATAATAAGCCAGTTACTACTTTTTTTTTTAATAGAGTGTATATATATATATATATATATATATATATATATATATATATATATATATATATATATATATATATATATATATATCATCTTTCCTTTCCCCTCTTTTACCTTGCGGTGTCGAGAGTTTATTAATCATCGGGCCTCAAACCTTTTACAGGATAAGGTGGTTAGCTTTACGCACCAGTGTATTCTATGTCCTGTGGTGTTGAGTTCTCAAGGCCGATTTGCCTGCTTTGCAGGATAAAAAAAACAGGATAAACTGGGGAAAAAACCCTACTGTCCACGCCCAAGACCGGCTAACTTGGCTATGGCTGAGGAAGATCCCTCAGCTCCTCACGTCACCAACGGGAATCGAACCTAGGACAGTCCTTCCCCAGGCATATGGTTGCGAAGTGCACTGTGTGTGTGAGAGAGAGAGAGAGAGAGAGAGAGATTAACTTGAGTTTCAGATTCGCATTTCTGAGTTCTTAAAAAATATAAATCAGCTTGGTGGAAATCAAATAATACACTACTGCATATTTATTACTTCCTACAGGATGCCTACTCTAGAAATAATTCTATGATTGTTCTTGCGAATTTTTTTGCCTATTCAACCTAGGCTGTGGAAATGTTCTGCACACTAATTTCATCACCTCGCTGACTGTAGAGAACTATTGACTGGTCCTCATGGCGAATGATTTATCAAACGAATTACCTAAGACAATAAGGGAGCCTATTTCAGCAATCCGATAGCACACAGTCAATAGACCTCAAAGACGCACTTCCTCTCTCTCTCTCTCTCTCTCTTTCTCTCTCTCTCTCTCTCTCTCTCTCTCTCTCGATAAACGACTGGGTTAAGAACAAGGTCACGTTGAGCATTTCTTAAAATTTCGAGGGATGCCTCAACTCCAATCTCAGTTGACAATAAATAATGTTAGTAAATGCTAAGAAATGGAAATGCTGGCACTGATCAATCGAAAGCTGGTGCTTTTCCAATAAGAATGTCATTCTATACTACCATTCATAGCACTTCGGACACTATAAAAGAATGAAAAAACTGAGAAGGATCTTCTTCTTCATCGAATGTACAGTTCGGCCCCTGGTACCGTTTGATTATTGGTTGCTTCGATCGATGTTCACTTCCTGCACATATGACACTTCCTCAATTTTGTGCAATAGAGACTGGGAATCGAGAGGTTTTGGCCTCCAAGGATTATATAATTCTAATATAAGTCTGATATAAACTGGATCAAATCCGTAGAATATAATGGCTAATATTTTTTCGTTATGATTACGTGCAGTGGTGCACCCAGAGGGGAGGGGGGCCAAGGGGACCTGGTCCACCTCAAAGAAAAAGGAAAAACACACTAGAAAATTTCCAAAAATCTTTTCCTAATTAAAATTGTTTTTTTTTTTAATTTATTTATTTTGTGTCGTATCTTCCATTTCTATACTACTTATGAATTAGCGATCATTGCAGATGCTCAGTCATAGGTCGTATGCGATGCGTAGTGTGTATTCTCAAATCGTCTACTCAACCACCTCTCCCTAAGATTAAACCCTGAGTGCGCTACTGGTTACGCGTTATGGGACCAAACTGACTCGACCTGATACCCATCTTCCGTAGTTCAGTCAATAGGAATATGAAGCCCTTTGGCTTAAAAGTCCTGGGTTCTATTCCCCTACTATCACTTTTAAAAGTTTCCTCGACTAAACACGCATTAGTTAGTCTTATATGGTCAGGCATATAAGACTTATATGGTCAGGCAGGTCTTAGCATGGTTTTTTCACTCAAAAGGTCAGGTTTTTCATCCCAGAAATCACTAGCTAGAGAGATTTCACACTCACTGATAATACATAGAAGCCTTATAGTAACCATAAACTGTTTTTATGACTACTATAAGTTCATGCAAAACATGCCGATTGTCCAATGAACCACAACCAAATTTGGTCGCTATTTTTTACGAGTATCCTTCAACAAAAAAAAAAAAAAAAAAAAAAATCAGCTAACGCCTTTTTATTCCCGTATACGGGAGTAGGCGAGGCCATTTAGCCCTATCTAACTTTTGGAGACTGAGTGGGCAGTTCAATCTCCACTGGTACCCAATCAGAGACAGATGGCCCAAAGCTATCACTAATTAAGCGGTACGCAGTGAAGAGAGACGGCTCAAATGTGCCGCCATCTCGTGGTCCCTAACCCTAACACAATATATTTAACGTCTGAAATAATGTGGGCTCTACGGTCGATTTTCTTGAGTTTACAGGACGAAAAACCCGAGTTTCCGGAAGGAAAAACCTGCTTGCCCGTGCCAGAGATCGAACTAACTCGGGAACCGGTCGAAAAAAGGCTTAGAAAAATTTCCTCTAGTCGCCGACTAGACTCGAAATGAAGTCTTCCTTCGTGCGGCCAAGCGCGGTGGTGTGCAAACGCCACATCCACTGAGCTACACAGGCTCGCTAGGGGAGACTCGTGCATAGGCACTTGGAACTGCAGCACCCCAATTTTTCAAGCTATATAAATATATTTATTAATTTATTTATATTTGCTTGTAATATTTAATTTTATCATCAACAATCCTATACAATTCTCCTATTTTGTATAAAAAATAATAAAAATCCATCTTGTAGCACTTAGGAGGGCGAAGGACGCTAGCGGCACCGTGTTTACCAGTGTCATATTGCTACGCGCAAGCATAGCACGTCATAGTGAGTTGCGAACTATTAGCGTAATGCGGCACTGTCCGTAGCGCAGTTCCACTGTTGTTTATATGCAGTTTGCGCCAGTGGTAGAGTGTTCGTAATGCTTATCGTGTTTACTCCGTCTCTTTAAATATTTGGACATTACAATTAAAGACATAGCATTTGTTATATTATAGTTTTTGTTTTAAAACATTATTGGGGTTATCATAATGGATTTTATTTTTAAGTAATTTTGAATTATACCAAACTGTATAATTTTATCGATAATAAACAATATTTTTTCATGTTCAATTTTTTTTTAAAATTTTTACCATAATTTTGATATTTTATCCAAATACGTATACCCTGTGCTTACAGTGTGTATGTATATTTGAAGTTGCAGCATCCCACGATTTCAAGCCACGAGCGGCCACTGCATAAAACAAAAGATAATTTCGGCCTTCTATTAAGATCATGTGATGCACATATAAATATACAAAGAAACAAGTTAGTTTGATATTTTGTGTAATGTATTGATAATTTTGTCAACCGTAAACTCTGATTTATACTGGAGATAAATTTCATATAATTAAAAATACTGGTAAATGCTAGCAACATTAGCGGTAGCGTAATCAATAATTAAAATAAAGACCGAGGTTGTTATTGCCCAATTAACTTAGAGCACTGAAGTAATTAGTGGCTAAAGTCCTGGAGTTGGTGATTGCTGGAAATTATAGTCCTTATCTGTGACCTGCTCGAAACAGAAATTACATGGGTCGAATGTATACCATCCATATTACTGAACTTTTTAGGTATGGTATACTGCTGAGATTACGGTAGTTGATTAGAATTTTTCATAGCTTCTTTAATTTTGCATTCTTATCAGGTTTTGATATGATATGTAAGGAACAGATGCATACACAACTTCTTTAAATTTGCATTCAATGCTGTCGTTTCAGGTTTTTGATAGGACGTAAGGAACAGATGCCTTTACAGTCTATTCTGCATAGAGTCCAGAGCATGATCAGAAAGGTCCGATTTTGTATAATTATTAAATGTGATGTGTCGTTTGTGTTCCTTTTCCGGTTGCAATTGCTTCCTGTTTCATCTATGTATGACAAGTTACAGGAGTGTCAATATATATCTCCAGGTGGCAGAGAAGGGATCCTTTAGAATAAATAAATAAATTCTTTAATTTTGTAGGGGAATTAAAGGTGGAATGAAGAACGTATTTGTAATGAACTTATTCAACTCCTTCACATATTTGACCGAAATCATTTCTGTTTCAAACAAGTCGCTAATTAGGACTGTAGGTCTTTAAACAATCCCCTACTTCAGGATTTCAGACACTTATTACTCCAGGACTGTAGTCAATTAATTTGACAATAACAACCTCAGTCCTTATTTTAATTACAGATTAGTCCACTACTAATCACTAGCATTTTTAAAACGGGATAATTTCATGAATTGATCTCTAGCCACATAAACAACAGGACTCTAGTGTTTATGTATTTTTCTCTCACTAGATTTCAAGCTAGCAGGATTTGCATTTGAAAAAATTAGTGATATTTTGGTATGCAGTATGGATTGTAATGTGTTTATTGTGTTGGAGTATTAGCTAAATTTTAAATGAACCAAAATAATTACCCGAACGTTTTAATCTTCATATCAAAGTTAACATCTGGAGAACACACACACACAGTGTGTGTGTGAGAGATTAACAAAATAATTACCCGAACGTTTTAAGATTAAAACGTTCGGGTAATTATTTTGGTTCATTTAAAATCTAGCTATTACTCCAACACAATGGTAATTTTATCATAATGGAGCAACTCAATTCAAATATTTAGTACAGATTGCTTGAAAGCCGTTATTTTTTTATTACAAAAAGGGGGGAATAACTGATTTTAACCACAGTTTGAATAACGGCAAAGAATTTAAAATTTTTCCAGCCTTAAATTAAAAATACGTTTTTGATCTAATGTTTATGTGGCTTCAAAGTACATTATTTGTTATTCGATGTAACGTAAATAAATAAAGTTTGATGATATCATTACACACACACACACACACACACAAAAGTTGACAGCTTTATTTAAGAGACCTCTGAACTTAACTGAAAACTTTCAGTAACATCAGTAAACTTCCAATCTACTAATGATTAGCGTAACACACACACACACAAACACACACTTTCACTCCCTATGAAAAGAACTTTCTTTCATAACTATACCCACCTCTTATAGCACGGGTAAAACTATACCAGCAGCCTGACCTATCGGGCTCTGGGACTACATCAGCAATTATAGTGGGCTGTATCTGATCGTCCGCTTCTATGTCCCGGTCAGGTTCACTAACATCGGTCACAGCCCAGGCAGACCTTCCGCTGAATGGACGGGCCATATTCGGGAGATTACTTGCTGGGTTGGTCATTTCGAAAATATATAAGGATGGTCGCCGCGATACTGAACTTAGATGTAAGCTTTACAGACTTTTAGCGACTGAGAAACAAACTTTGCTACAGAGAACAAAACTTTTCAGCTGTCTCTTGGGAGACAGCGTTCAAACTTTTCCGGTAGGGTGGCTCGCTTTACTTTGTCTTTTCCGTCGAGCCCGTGACTGGTGTTTAATTGGTGCAGATAAAGCACGTGGTGGTGTGGCTTATGGTCACGTGCTTCGTTATCATAAGAGCATACGGATGGCGTAGGCAGGACAGCAACATTACTTAGTGAAGCTTCCGTTGTCAAGGAGAACTGTTTGAAACTCCCCTGAACCATGAAAAAATCTGTAAAGGACAAACTTACACAACGTAGTTAGTGTCGTGTTACATGTAATGACAGAGAGAAGGAAAATGGCATTTAGGATATCGAGAAATATCAGATCAACCCACTTTTTTTTTTTTTTTGCTCTCTCGCGCGCGGGTACTTTCATTCTTCTCCTCATCCCCACACACCTCTTAATTTAAAAATCTAATGTCCTGAATTCAGAGATTTAATACACAATATGAAGTCAGCGTTCATGAGCTATTGATGTCATGATCCTTATCTGTCTAATCTAATCGAAGCAAACCAGGACGGTTTAAAAGAATTATCTCAACGCATAGAATTGAAGCTGTCCTCATAGACTACGATTTTCAATGTAAATCGTCATCTTTTGTGACTAAAATTTACGATCATTGCATATCCTTTACTCCATAACAATAAATTGTAAACTCCTCGAAACTATTCTAAGAATAAGATGGTAGTATTCTGGTGCAGGGGATATTCTTTATATCTTTGAAATGAATTTGGGCATCTGCAGTTAATTAATATTTTGATATCGGGAGTATGTTTATCGTACACATACGAACACAGAATCGCTCAATTTCTTATTCTCAAAATAATGTTTAAGGCATCGTTTGGAGAATGCTTGGCATCACAAAATATATATTTTCCAGATTTCCTTCACACCTCCTCTCCCTTCCTAAATGTGTGATATCGTTTAGGTTTAACCTCCATAATTTGAATTTTCATAATTGTCAAGGCTGCGTTTTAGTTTTTGGCATCCATATGAACCATTTTTTGGAACATCTTTTTCTAGTTTTTTAAAAATTAATTAATTTACGAATACAGTACCGTATAACATATTACTATTATATGTTATTATACATAATATTCAGCAGAATTTATTATAATAGTTATTTGCCACGCAATTTAAATTATTTTGAATTTAAATGTTTTTAATTGTATACTATTTAAAAGAAAATATATTTCGAGTGGTATGCAAGTCATCATCTTATTATTTCTCTCATCCATGTAACGATAAATTGTATCTCCCTCTTTCAACAAATTTATTCAAGGGAGAACTGGACATTTCGGCAGTTTAGGGAATACAACCAACTAAATCACCTCTCGTCTGCCACCGTTTCCCCCTAGTAATTTCATTCAAAACGACGGAAGATATTCATTGGATTTGCATGTGTTTGAAAAGCACTTTAACTACTGTTTGATTATATATATATATATATATATATATATATATGGAAAAGCTTTAATGACTGTTACCGAGAGATAAAAAGATGACAAGATATATTTAAAAAGATACTACTAGTTTACTAGTTTCGTTGAATAGATCAACATCCTCAGGTATCACAATCAAAGAAGTATATAAAAAATTACAGAGACTTAAAATTATAATAACAGAACAAGTATAAAAAGACAGTTGCGTGTTTGAAAAACAAATGCGAGTATGAGTTCCAAACAAACGTATACCACGCGCTGTCGAGAGTGCGCCAGTACTGAACAGAAGCAACGTGTGCGTCAGAGAGATTGTAACTCAGGCTGTTGTTGATATGAGAGGAATCTAGAGAAATTTCCCTGGATTCGACAATCTTTCTTTCGAGTTCATCGTAGCACACATGGATGTTAGAAGTTTGAGTCCCGTTTACAATGTGTTGGCGGCCTTCGTCTGAGTTAGCTGAAAAGAGAACGTGGCTAGAGAGAGCACTAGCTCTAGTCCTGTTATAGGAGATATCTCTACGATGTTCATCCAAACGTAGAAGGATGGATTTAGCGGTCTGTCCATAGTATGGCTTTCTGCAATCACACAAAATCTTGTACACTCCTGAAAACTGAGTAGGAAGATGTTTCTGTTTATGTTTGCTAAGTAATGAACGAAGTTTTGGAAGCGTAGTGAAGCAGAAAGAGAGCTGATGTAAGGCAAGGAGATGAAGGCTCTTTGGGGAGAGGGATCTTCAGAAGTAGTTGAGTGCCTGGGGGAAAGAAATTTGTCAATTTTCTTTGGAGAGAAACCGTCATTAATAAAAGTTTTTTTAAGAAAAAGGAGTTCATTTTCAATTTCTGTTTCTTCTGTAAGTAATGATTTGGCTCGGTGAGCTAAGGTGGAAATAATACCACATTTTTGTGGAGGATAGTGATGGGAGGAAGCATGAAGGTATCTGTCAGTATGAGTAGGCTTTCTAAAAATTGAGATTTTAATGCTCTCAGTACATCTGGTAAGTTTGAGGTCTAAAAAGGGAAGGCAGTCATCTGATTCCAGTTCGAAGGTGAAAGAGATTTTTTCATGGCACTTGTTTAGGTCTAAAAATAAATAGAGGTTATCGACACCGTCTTCCCAGATGAGTAAAATATCGTCAATATAGCGGTACCAGACTTTTGGTTTAAAGTGAAAGGAGTTAATAGCTTTTTCTTCAAAATCGTTGAGAAATATATATGCGAGAATCGGAGAGAGTGGGCTGCCCATAGCCAGACCTGAGTTTTGTAAGTAGATCTTATTATCATATTTGAAGTATCCTGACTTTATGCAATGGGAGAGAAGAGCAAAGAGTTTTTTGATAATTTGTTCTTGAGAAGATCGAGGACTTCTTGAGCAGGTACATTTGTAAAGAGAGAAATAATATCAAACTGGCCATTAAATCTGTTTTTTTAAGTTTGATGTCCTTGAAAAAAACTCTGCAGATTTTGTTTCTAACAAAATCTGCAGAGTTTTTTTTATGCGAAGAGGAAATTCCAGAAAGATTTCTTAGAAAACTCGCGAGATATTTGGAGAGATTATAAGTAGGAGAGTGTATGCCCTCAACTATAGGTCTGAGTGGGCAGTTATTTTTGTGAATCTTGGGGAGACCATACAGTCGAGGTATCAAGGGATGAAGTGACCTAAGAGAAAGCCGAATGTTTCTTTGTAACTCTAAGGTGGTTTTTAATAAATTATTAGTTCTATTGTGTAGTTCCATCGTAGGGTCACTAGCAATTTCTGAGTAAGTCTTGCTATTTAAAAGTTCCAAGATTTTACAAACACGCTACTGTCTTTTTATACTTGTTCTGTTATTACAATTTTAAGTCTCTGTAATTTTTTATATACTTCTTTGATTGTGATACCTGAGGATGTTGATCTATTCAACGAAACTAGTAAACTAGTAGTATCTTTTTAAATATATCTTGTCATCTTTTTATCTCTCGGTAACAGTCATTAAAGCTTTTTTATAATATTCCAACCAAGTAAAAATGAATTCTGAAGGAAAAAAAAAAAAAATATATATATATATATATATACCCAAGGTAAAATACTTTCTACATCTATATATATATATATATATATATATATATATATATATATATATATATATATATATATATATATATATATATATATATATATATATATATATATATATATATATATATAACATATGAATTAATCGTCCCGATTTGTTTTTTGTTCAGTCCGAGGCAATTTTAAATGCATTTTATTAAGTTTTATTCTTTAATCAACGAGAATGTGCTAAAACCAAATGTTTTAAGATTCAATAGTTTATTTTGATAAAAAATTCTTTCTGTCTAATGTAATTAAATGCTTGTATGAATGTCTTAGACCTTTTATACTGTATGGTGTCGTTTTTTTTTTTTTTTCCTCAGAAAACTTTTGCTTTTTCTTCTAGTCCAAGAACTCTTCGCCTCCTTGCACATTCTATTTTCCATTATTTATTTCTTTATTTATTTTTGTAGCATTGTTTATCATCCTCTTGAGTATTGTTTTGCCTCCTCAAACTCGTTTTTTCTACTGATCAAAAACTTTCGTCTTTTATATATTTATATACATGTAGTATTACTTCTCTTTTTATGCTATTTAAGATTAAGATCGTTCTAGTTTTCTTTTCTTTTTTTTTTCTTCCTCTTCTTTCCTGTTTCTGTGATTTAAGACCTAATCTAATGAACATTTGCTTTAATACGGTACTGAATGCTTCTTGCAACTTTTTGAAACTACGTTCTTGACTTGTTCGCACGTTATCAATGTCCATCATCTTCTGCTCGAGTTTTGTCTTCTTTTCAAAGGCCTTTGGGATGTTTTTAACCCCTCTTTTAATTTTTTGTTACATTTATTGTTTTCTAATGAATCATTTCCAAATTTACTCCCTTACATCGTTCATACTCGTGCGTATTTACTTATCATAGCATCAACGGCATTATCAGAATATCACTGTTGTGTGTTTTGTCGAAAAAATATTGTGACTGTTGATATGAATTCTCAAATTCTTTTTCTTTATGCGATGCGTTCAGATCAAATATCTCAATTTTTATAAAAAAAAAACACGCTTTTCTCCTGATTTCTTTTTCATTGTCATTATTCTTAGCTTCGTGAATATCTATGGCGGTAATAGGAGTTAGGAAGTTTTTTTTTTTTAATTCTTTTAAACCACAATAGCATTTTTGCTTTATGATTATCGCCATTATCATTTGTTCTGCCAAAGTAAAGAATATCCTAATCTTCAAGTCTGCGGTTCCCTGTCGGGTTCAGTTGTTTCTTCAAATCCTAGTTAATGTTTTAAGAGTTTTACTTTCGTGATTTTAAAAGTGACTTATGTTAAAAGTGGGAATACTAACTAGGAAGAAAACAGAGAAGGCACTCAACTATCGGTTATAGTTTCACCCTCTCTGAGGGGGGGTGGGGTGAAATCGTTGCTTGAAAGTTGCTAATTACTCTCTTTGTTTTTATTTCATAGGTGTAGTTAACTTTAATGCCAAAACATCTGAAATTAATAATGGATTTATATATATGGAAAAATATACAAATTCTGTCACAAAAATGCGTATATTAAAACTCGATTTGAACTATCATTCATATTGTTTAAACATAATCTAACTGTGAGCACAAGTGTTTTATTTATTTTTCTGTGGTTCTTAAATATATATCCAGTTTATGTTGCTTGAGATCTTTGATAATTAGATTTTGTGTTTAGTGAAATGTGAAATAATTTATAGTAACTGGTAAAACCTATTTTAAGTTTTGAGGCACGTGTAATATTTGTAAGATTGTTAAAGACATTTGCCAATATTGAGGATCATGCAATATGTGGCCATTACAAATAATGAACATCCTGAGAGAATGAAGGGGTTTGTTTGCCTTAAGCACCAAAAATCATTGAAAATACAAAATCGATATGATAAAAGGAAATGATAACCTTTAATATATCCAACTGCCCATCTAATATATATGTATTAGATGGGCAATTGAGGCAAACAAACTAATTCATCCTTGCAGGATACGACGCATTGACTATCCATCAAATTATACTTCACAATAAAGTATATTCTTGTTTTAATCCTATAACCTACATCCTTGTTTTAATCCTATCCTATAGCATAAGCATGAAGTAACTTCACGACTAGTCTATTTGTATATCTAAAGGTGTCTTCACATCGATGACCTTTGTAACCCTTTTGGATAGTGACCCTTCCCATAATGCAAAAACATTATGGGACCCGAGAAGATGGGTTGAATCAATGCAGAACTCATACGTACAATTATAAGAAGAAAAAAAAAAAAAAGGTGTATTACTCTATATACAAGTAGACGTTGTAAGGTTGCTTTTGCGTATGCTTGGGTAGAGGATTAAAACAAGAATATAATTTCTTGTCAAATATAATATATTGTATCCAACTGAAAAACTTTCCACAACTCTCTCCCATCCAGAGTATTTAATAATAAGGTGATATCCCTTTTAGTTGTATATGGAAAATATGTAATTTCCACATTGATTTAATCTTAGTATCTTCCTAGGTCTGGCTCCTACTGATGGAATTTTTATGTCACTCCCAGGCGCCCACTATTGAATAGTGCTTGCCTAGGGACAATATATACAGTATGTACACCGTAACAATGATCCTGCACCTATGCCACTAGACACTCATGTTAAAATACTACTTCATTCATAACTACAGAATAACGAGAACAGCATATCAGATAGCCATTCCTTTCCGTGTGATGGTACACATCCGAGAGTCCCCTTTTACGGGGAGGGACGACACCCTCTCAGTCTCCTCCAAATTTTATCAGGGCTCCGGAACCGGCATAGCTGACGAATCAGACCTATGGCTGGGTCAGTATTCCTGGCTGTAATCCGTGTGTGTTCACGGTACCGGTTTGCCTGCTTTGCGGGATGGAAAACACTAGATAAAGTGAAGGAAGAAATCCTGCTGTCCACGCCCAAGACCGGCTAACTTGGCTATGTCTGAGAAAGATCCTTAAGTTCCTCGCGTCGTCGACGGGAATCGAACCCAAGGACACTCTTTCCCGGGGCATATGGTTGCGAAGCGCAGGGCCACTAGGCTAACCGCGCGGACATATCAGATAGCAAGACTACATTAACAAACTACCAGATACCTCACTTATAAATGTAAGAATCATTATGGAAAATCCGCCCAGTGCTTCTTATATACTCGACATGATCAACAAACTTTTATTTCATAACAAAAATCTGTGACCTATAAAGAGCCGAAAAGGGCCACTACGCAAATGTTATAATGACATAATGACACAAAAAATTAGAGAGAAATTAGTGGAAATAAGTCAAATGAAGTTCTCTCAAGTACCAACATAAAGAGACGAAAAGTCCCTGTCCAATGCTTCTTCCCTGCACCTTTCAAAGAGGTTAATATGCGTAAGTGCGCGCGCGTGCGTACTCGTTTCGTTTCTGCACACTAAACCAGAATATATGTAAATTAACACCAAGTAGGACTTCAGTGCAGGATATATACATATACTGTATATATATATATTGGCAATACTTGCGCGTCTCAGACGCGCAAGTAATGCCAACATTTTGTTTTGTCTATATGCTAACTTAACCGGTGGCTTTGTTATTCAATGCCGGTGGTTTAAATTTCGTATTTTCTAAAGCTTTAAATCTATCCTTGCAATGTCAAAGAGGCGAAACTGTAGTTTTAATGACGATCTCCAGAAATAATTCAAATTTATTAAACTGGACATGCTGTGCAATGATGAAACAAAAGTGGTATGCCAACATTATAATGTCCTTTTTCCCGTTGCTCATGGAAGCAGAAGCAACTTTAATGCATAGCCAGAAACATAAGGATGCTGAAAACACGGGTTCAGTTTTTTTTTTTTTTAATTAGTTCGTTGATGGTGAGACCTGATGGTGATAGCGAAAGTGATAAAATTGCAGCAAGTGAAGCTCTTGTTGCTTATCATACGGTGGGTCACGGCAAAAGTTTTCGCGCAAATGACGGCTTGTCGACATTGCTCAATAAAATTTATGAACCAAAATTTTCTTCGTCACGTACCAAATCAGAAGCAATAATTACCAACGTTCCATCACCATACATATTGGGCAAAGTAAAACTTTTTTTATTGTCTTACTTTTCCACAAATACAAAATATTACAAAACCCCCATCCCGTTTTTGTCTCAAGGAAATATGGTCAGCCTACCATTAATGTATGATGTCCTTTCACTCAAACCATTGCAAAATACACTCAATATGCTGGATCACGGAATTTAACAAAAGTAGTAGGAGATGTACTAGTGACAAGATCAAGATCAAGATAAGATAAGGAATCGTGACGTGTTTGAGATGACGATGTCATGAGTTTGGAATGTTTGGAATTTTTCTATGGGATGCACCAGTGACAAGATTAAGATAAGATAAGGAAGCGTGACGTCATTGGTTTTTGAGATGATGCCATCATTTTTTCTTTACCAAATTTATTATTTTTCAATACCAATTTATTAATAAATAAATCTGTAGATTTATTTATTAATAAATTGGTTACTAATTAGGAAAAAAAGAATTTTTTAAAATTATTTTGTATAGGCAGCACTCTTCCACTTAAAACTTCACGGGCCGCCACTGCATGACAGACAACTGCTGTCTTCTGGTCCTAAACCATGATATGTGCATATTATTGTCTGAACATAATATGAATTTTACAGTCGATTTTTTTAAGTTGCAGAGTTAAAAACTATTTTCCAGGAGAAGAAAAAATTTTCTGTGCAAAAGAACAGCGACTTGGAACCTGCAGTAAAAGTCTTTAAAAAGTTCCTCTCATCAGCAAACATGTGTAAATATTATGTAATTCTACTATCTTCTTACCATAGTTAGTTAATGCATTTTATTTCAAAGGAAATGGACCAAGCAGGTAATCCTAACTAAAAATTTCAGATTGGTAAGCAATCAGTCTTCACTCATATATATCCCAGATAGTTAGCCTAAGTCTATGAATGATTTTAATATATATATATATATATATATATATATATTAAAACTTGGTTTTAATCCTATTTCTTAAGTAAGCAAACAGACAAGTAAGTCAAGTGTTTGCACCGGCACGTAGTGCAAGTTAGGGCGACTCTGCTCATAGTGCAAGTGTGGGCGACTCCACACGCAGTGCAAGTCCAGGCAACTCGTAGTAAAGGTAGAATACCCTTTGATACTATCCTTGGTGTTTACCCTTAATGCAAAGCACATCCCCTAGTGGTGATGTGTGATGCTATACATTAAAGGCAAAGGCCACTACCCAGACCGGTTTCGGCCTTTATTGAGGTCTCATCAGTGGGAGCCAGGCTTAAGAAATGCCAATGTTTAAGTAATACAGAGCTTATAACTTTTACCTAAACAAGTTGCCACAAGGTGCTTTGACCTTATCAATTAAAAATCTTAGGATGAGATGAGATAACATACACAAGGTAAAAAACTTTCTACATCTATCTCTCATTCTGAGATTTTTAATTAATAAGATCAAACCACATTTTGGCAACTTGTTTAGGTAAAAGTTATAAGCTCTGTATTATTTCAACCTTGACATTTCTTAAGCCTGGCTCCCACTGGTGAGACCTCAATAAAGGTCGAAACTGGTCTGGATAGTGGCCCTTGCCTTTAATGTAGAGCATCATACATCTCTGCTAGGGTTTGTGCTTTGCATTAAGGGTAAATACCAAGGATAGTGATCAAAGCTTATTCCACCTTTACCACTAGTTGCCTAGACTTTCACTACGTGTGGAGTCTCCAGATTTGCACTACACGCAGAGTCGCCCTGACTTGCACTACATGTAGACGCAAACTTGACTCACTTGTCTGTTTGCTTACTTGGGAAATAAAATTAAAACCAAGTTTTATTTAAAATTGCTTGGCATCTTTAATATATAACATACCCAAGGTAAAAAACTTTCTAAACACACACACACACACACACACACACACACATGTTAAAGATAACAAGCTATTTTAAACCTGGTTTTAATCCATTTCCCAAGTAAGCAAACAGACAAATAAGTCAAGTTTGCACCTGCAAATAGTGCAAGTCTGGGTGACCGCAAAGTGGTGCCTAGGCAACTTGTGGTAAAAGTGGAATAAGCTCTTATCACTATTCTTAATATTTGCCTTTAATGCAAAGCACATCTCCTTGAGGAGATGTATGATGCTATGCATTAAAGGCAAGGGACCACTGCCCAGACCGGGTTCGACCTTTATTGAGGTCTCATCAGTGGGAGCCAGGCTTAGAAATATCAAGTTAAGTAATACAGAGCTTATAAGTATTTTACCAAAACAAGTTACCATAAGGTGCTTTGACCTTATTAAATAAAAATCTCAGGATGAGAGATAGATGTAGAAAGTATTTTACCTTGTGTATAATATATGTTAAAGAATTTAACATATATTATACACAAGGTAATATATGTTAAAGAATTTAACATATATTATACCAAAGATAAAAACTTTCTACACACACACACACACACACACACACACACACATACATATATATATATGGATAGTGGCTCTTCCCTTGATGCATAGCATCATACATGTCTGCAAGGAGATGTGCTTTGCATTATGGGAGATACTAAGGAAAGTGATCAGAGCTTACTCCACCTTTACCATGAGTTGTCTCAGACCTGAAAATATTCAGGTGCAAACATCACTTGCCAGCTTGTTTGCTTACTTGGGAAAAAGGATTAAAACCAAGTTTATAAAATTGCTTAGATTATAAAACAATTATAAAATTGTTTATAAATTGGTTTTACTCCATTTCCCAAGTAAGCAAACAGACAAATAAGTCAAGTTTGCTCCTGCTCATAATGCAAGTCTAGCTGACTCTGCAGGTAGTGCAAGACCAAGGTTACTCATGGTAAAAGTAGAATAAGCTCTGATCACTAACCTTAATATTTACCCATAATGCAAGGGGCCACTACCCAGACCGGTTTCGACCTTTATTGAGGTCTCATCGGTGGGAGCTAGGCTAGAAATACCAAGATTTTAGTAATACAGAGCTTATAAGTATTTTACCAGAACAAATTACCATAAAATGTTTTAACCTTATTAAATAAAAATCTCAGGAGGAGATATAAATGTAGAAAGTATTTTACCTTGGGTATAATAAATATTAAAGATACCAAGCTATTTCTCTCAGGGGAGACTCTCAAATTATTTCTCTCAGGGGACCCTGTAACCCCTAGAGAGCGCGTCCACTGGGTGGCGGATAGGGGAGCCCACCATGTGTGTGTGTGTACATGCGCGTGCGTGTGTGTGTATATATATTTATGGTAGGGTGGTCCGAATATACTGAATAAGGACTCGTGGACCAACAGGGCCATAAGGGGCAATCATCTTGATTGTAAGGGAAGCGGCACTCCCATGGACCCCTAGCTGGATCTATCCTCTTCTTCTTCTAATTTGAGGAAGACCCACTTACTTTAATCTTTCCTATAGGGCCTTATCAGCCAACTCTTCTTACTTTATGACCCTTGTGCTATTAGAGTACTCGAGGGCCATGGGGTCTTTTCATTTCTGGCCTTACAACTATGTCCTCTCTATAAACCTTACTATATTCCTTCTATAATCTACCCTTTCCCCTTCAATATACCCTATTCCTCCTATGGGTTTAAATTCGGAAGAAGGCGAGTTCAGAAGCCTTAAGGTAGCAGCCCTACCACTGAACTATTCCATCGTCAGGCTAGTCCCCTGACATGGAGAACATAACCATACTTGTAAGCTGACAGAAAAAGATTATCGGATTGAATCTATGGGAAACGACCCTGGAATGGAAAAGGGAAAACGAAAATGGAAACGACAAAATATAATACACATAGCAAATTGGAATGTAAGAGGAATAGCATATAAAGAAATAGAATTAGACCAGTTATTAAATGAAAGAAATTTTAAAATAGCAGTAATCACTGAAACAAAAAAAGAAATTAAAAGGAACTATGAGAACTGAAAATATTTAATGTGATATACAGTGGAGTCGACAGAGACCAAAGAGCACAAGCAGGAGTCATGATTTGGATTCATAACTCCCTTTCAAAACAGTTAAAACATTATAAATTATGGAATGAAAGAATAATAGAAGCTAGAATAAAAATAGATACAGGCTATTTAACAATAATTGGTTTATATGCCCCAGAAGAAGGAAGAGAACAGAATAATATAGATTTTTATAATCAGCTACAAAACATATATAATAAATAAAAATGATTACATAATTTTAGCAGGAGACTTAAATGCAAGAATTGGAAATACGAAAATTAATAATAATATAGGAATACATGGAGAACATACTCTAAACAGAAATGGTAAAAAATTGATTGACTTTGTAGTTTATAATAACCTAAAAATAATGAATTCCTTCTATAAACATAAAGACACAAAAATATACTTGGGCACCAAGTATATTTTTGTGTCTTTAAGTATATGTTAAAACATGGGGTCTTTTCATTTCTGGCCTTACAACTATGTCCTCTCTATAAACCTTACTATATTCCTTCTATAATCTACCCTTTCCCCTTCAATATACCCTATTCCTCCTATGGGTTTAAATTCGGAAGAAGGAGAGTTCAGAAGCCTTAAGGTAGCAGCCCTACCACTGAACTATTCCATCGTCAGGCTAGTCCCCTGACATGGAGAACATAACCATACTTGTAAGCTGACAGAAAAAGATTATCGGATTGAATCTATGGGAAACGACCCTGGAATGGAAAAGGGAAAACGAAAATGGAAACGACAAAATATAATACACATAGCAAATTGGAATGTAAGAGGAATAGCATATAAAGAAATAGAATTAGACCAGTTATTAAATGAAAGAAATTTTAAAATAGCAGTAATCACTGAAACAAAAAAAGAAATTAAAAGGAACTATGAGAACTGAAAATATTTAATGTGATATACAGTGGAGTCGACAGAGACCAAAGAGCACAAGCAGGAGTCATGATTTGGATTCATAACTCCCTTTCAAAACAGTTAAAACATTATAAATTATGGAATGAAAGAATAATAGAAGCTGGAATAAAAATAGATAAAGGCTATTTAACAATAATTGGTTTATATGCCCCAGAAGAAGGAAGAGAACAGGATAATATAGATTTTTATAATCAGCTACAAAACATATATAATAAATAAAAATGATTACATAATTTTAGCAGGAGACTTAAATGCAAGAATTGGAAACACGAAAATTAATAATAATATAGGAATACATGGAGAACATACTCTAAACAGAAATGGTAAAAAATTGATTGACTTTGTAGTTTATAATAACCTAAAAATAATGAATTCCTTCTATAAACATAAAGACACAAAAATATACTTGGGCACCAAGAGGATGGAAATCAATATTAGATTATTCATATTAAATGAAAAGACATCAAAATTTTCACTAGATGTTAGAGTTCACAGAGGATATGAAATAAGCAGTGACCACTTCCTTGTTAAAATAAAATTAAGATTACCACCTAAATGGCTACAAGTAACAAGAACAGAAAGAAAAATTGAAACATTTGTTTATAAAACTAGACTATTGAATGACACAAATGTACAATGGCTATATGAACAAAGAATTAACTAGTATCTAGAAAAACTAAAACAAAATGAAGAAATAGAAATAGAATGGCTTAATATAAAAACGATACTAAATGCAGCAGCAAATGAAAGCTTAGGAAAGACCACAAAATTCAATAAAAGAAAAAACTGAAGATCTGGGATGATACAATCAAAGAAATAATCAAAAAGAAAAAAGAAGCCTATCACAAATGGTTAAGCAGTAAAAGATTAGAAGATGAAATAGAATATAAAAGAATAAGAGCCATAGCTAAAAGAGAAGTCAGAAAAAGACATAGAGAATCATGGAATAAATTTGTTTCTAATTTAGAACATGATTTATATAAAATAAGACCCAATGTATATAAGATTTTGAAACACTTAAATGCAAATACCAAAGAAAACATAAAAATAAACACCGAATTGAAATTAGAAGAATTTCTAAATTACTACACAGAACTGTGGACAGACAAATATTTTAAAAAAGACAACTAGCAAACAATTAACGAAAATGAAAAGGAAATAACTGAAGAAGAATTAGAAATCAGCCTGAAAGAAACAAGAAACGGAAAATCACCCGGAGAAGATAAGCTAGGTTCAGAACTATATAAATACGCAGGAACAAGATTCAAAGGAAGACTCTTATTATTTTTAAATAAAATTTACTCAACTGGTATTCCCCCAATAGAATGGAAAAAAGCAATTGTGATTCCTATCTTTAAGAAAGGTAATAGAGATGACCCTAAAAACTATAGAGGTATCAGTATACTAAATTCATGTTACAAAATATACAGCGGAATCTTAAATAACAAACTAATGAAATATTCCGAAAACTTTATTGTAGAGGTACAAAATGGATTTAGAAAATGACGATCATGTATAGACATCCAGCCTTCTGCCTAAAAAGATACATATATTGCATTTATTGACTTTGAAAAAGCATTTGACAAAGTTAAAAGTAACATATTATTTAACATATTAAAAGAAAGACAAATACCAAATAATATCCTAAAAGCTGTCACAAGTATATATGAAAATAATCAAATACAAATAAGATTAAATCATGAGCTATCATATACAAGAGAGATAAACCAAGGGGTCTGACAGGGATGTCCCCTCTCAGCAACTCTTTTTAATATCTACTTAAATGAAATAATAATAAAATGGAGTAAAAATTTACATCAAAGAATTAAACTTTCACCTACAGTTAACTTAAACACTCTCCTCTTTTCAGACGACCAAATAATAATTACAAATTCCGAAGATAACTTACAGAAAGCTATTTTAAATCTAAATGAGATATCCAAAGATTATGGTATGATAATATCAACGGAAAAATAAAAAACTATGGCCTTTAAAGGACAAGATCCAGGATGAACTAAAATAGTATTAGATAACATGATCTTAGAACAGGTGAATTCATTTAACTACCTAGGATGTATGATCACTTATGAAAATGAAAAAGATATAAACATAAAAATTGCAAAATATTCAAAAATAACAGGAGTAATTATCTCTATATTTAAACCAAACCTAGTTCAAAAACAAACCAGGCTAAAAGTATACAATACATTAGCCCTACCGGTCTTAATGTATGGAAGCGAAATCTGGACAATAAAACAAAAAGACAAACAAAGATTAACAACAGCAGAAAAGAAGTTTATGAGAAAAACTGCAAAGTATACCCTATTTGATCACAAAAGAAACGAAGATATTATGAAAGAATTAAACCAAGAATAATTGAAAAATAATTGAAAAAATTAAAAAATATAAACATAGATGGATGGAACACGTTCAAAGCATGAAAATAGAAAGATTACCAAAACAAGCAGTACAAGCCATTAGGAAAAAGAAAACCAGGACGTCCTCTTAAACAATTCAACGATGAATTCTAAGCCCGGAACAGGCCATACTAGGCCTAAATCCTTGATACGTATGATGATGATGATGATGGACCAAGCTATTTTAAACCTGGTTTTACTCCATTTCCCAAGTAAGCAAACAGACAAATCAGGTTAAAACACCTTATGGTAACTTGTTCTGGTAAAATACTTATAAGCTGTGTATTACTAAAAGCTTGGTATTTCTAGCCTGGCTCCCACTGATGAGACCTCAATAAAGGTCGAAACCGGTCTGGGTAATGGCCCCTTGCCTTTAATACAAAGCATCATACACATCTCTCCCAGGAGATGTGCTTTGCATTATGGGTAAATATTAAGATTAGTGATCAGAGCTTATTCTACTTTTACCATGAGTTACCTTGGTCTTGCACTACCTGCAGGGTCAGCTAGACTTGCATTATGAGCAGACGCAAACTTGACTTATTTGTCTGTTTGCTTACTTGGGAAATGGAGTAAAGCCAGGTTTAAAATAGCTTGGTATCTATAACATTTGTTATACCCAAGGTAAAATACTTTCTACATGTATATATATATATATATATATATTTTTTTTTTATACATGGATAATTTGCTAATATCCATGTATAAAAAATATACATGTGAAAACTGCTGTTCTTCGGCCGACACGTTGAGTGTGGAATTGCGGATATCGACTGGAACACGAATCAACAAAAACATTCCCATCCGAGGTTCATAAAATGAGTTTCGATGTTAGGACCGCAATATGGAAGTCCCACATTACCCAAACCAACGTGCACTATTCTATTCAATGGTGCAAAAAGCGTATACAGTGGGACTTGGAAAGCTGTGTATGGAGCGCCGAATCACGCTACTCCCGAACAGATGGATGGGTATGGCGGATGCTTGATGAACGTCTCTTCCCAGAGTGCAGAACCCCAACTATGAAATTCGGAGGTAGTGGCGTGATCGTATGGTTCTGTTTTCCTTAGCTTCACCTCAGACTTGTGTTCCGAGTTCGATGTTCGTACCACTACAAACTCTGAGAAGTATCTGAATCTTCTTGAGAGAGAGAGAGAGAGAGAGAGAGAGAGAGAGAGCGAGAGAGAGAGAGAGAGAGAGAGAGAGAGAGAGAGAGAGAGAGAGAGAGAGAGAGCGAACGCAATGATTCCTATTTTGTGGCCTTCTACGATAATGACCATTATTTCTTTCAGCAAAACAATTCACTAAGTCAAAAGGCTGCTGCTGTAACTGCATTATTTGCGGACTCCAACGTGACCACACTTGACTGACCTCCACATAGCCCTGATCTCAATCCTATTGAACATCTGTGGGATGAACTGGAGCATCAGGTGATTTCCCCTGTTGCAGGGCAGATGTACCACTGTTGTGGGACATCTGCCCCATAGCAGTCCAGACCTCAATATAAATATATATATGCATACAGGGAGAATGGTCCAAAATTCACTTGATCGCTATTGTGCACATGTGTTAAATATACCCTATAAGATTGCTGCAGTCATTGCAGCAAGAGGAGGTCATACATCTTATTAAGGTGGGCGCCAGGCTGTTTCTTCCTGACAGGATGCTTCTTCCTCACACTATATTGTCTGTTAACTTCTTTCCAAACAGTGTGGTTGACAAAGAAGGGAATGTGATTTTCCAAAACTTTTAAAATTTAAAAATAAAAATCAAGGTTTGTGTAGGTAAAATTTCTAAAAGATTTATTTTGTCAAATGCCTAAATAATAATAATAATAATAATAATAATAATAATAATAATAATAATAATAATAATAATCCATTGATGTGAACTGTCTTTTTTTAAGCGCCCTCCTAGTGTGGGTCGACAGATGTGAATAGAGCATCTTTAAAGTTCCCAAGATTCAGTTTTTTCTAAGTTTAGAGTCTATATAGCTTAGTGGAAGTGGCGTATACGTCCACAGCACTAGGCCACCTGAAGAATGGTGACCGAATGTCTTTTTTTCCCATAATTTCTTTTTTTGACTGGTTCACGAGGTAGTCAACTTCTGGCAGGAAAAATTTTTTTCTCACGGAAACGAGGGTTTTTCTTCCCTTAAACTCAAGAAAATCGATCCTAGGATCCACAGACTATAAATGACAGACAATAAACCTAGTATTGGCATATGGCCCACGAGATGGTGACGTTTGTAAGCCTTCTTACATCACGGTTTCCGTGTATAATGGCTTGTAGCTTTGACTGTCTACCAATGGAGATTGAATTGTTTCCTGAGTCTTATCATAATTTGTCTTTTTATTTCCTAAAAGAAAATATATGTGCACTTTTAAGTCATACAATTTTTGTTTTTAATTTAGGGATGCAGTACTGTAGCTAGGTTTTTGGCACCCTGGCAAATTCGTATCTAGGCGCGTTTCCTATAGTCTGACAATTTCAGTAAGTGGCAAAATGTCTTGTCATTGAAGTTCTTCTGACACCGTATGTTTATCAACTGTCCGAATGCCATAGCTTTCTTTCACATCTGAGTATATTATCAATGCAAAGCAAGTGCATTTTCCTAGCCAGGTGTTACATAAAAGAAAACGAGAATAACCAACTGCCACCATCTATCTTGGCATTCTAATCCCTACTAGTATTATTGTGTGAAAAAAAATCTGTGGGGTAGTCAAAGTCCACCTTTAAGCCAATTAGAGAAAATTTGGTCCAAACTATTAATCTTTAAATAGCACCCAGTGAAGAGTGTGGGAGACAGCCACTGACCATAACACAATATATTATTGTCTGAAATAGTATATGTTCTCCACTATTTCAGATGGTAAATTTTCCTGTGTTGTGGGATTGAACACCCAAATTTCCAGGAGAAAAACCTTACTCGGCTCGGTCGGAGATCGACTAACTGAGCAACCATTAGAAGAAAGGTTCAGAAAAAGTCCCCTTAGTCATCAACGACAACGGAGCATAGAACATGCTCCTTCTTCCTAAGGCCTAACACGATGCTAACTCCATTTCTACAAGGAATATTTTTATTAACAAACAATACATATATACATTATAGTAAATAATGTTTACCATATACACTGCTTAGAAAGAAGTCAACGACTTCATAGTATGAGAAACAAACAGCATTGGGGCCCTTAATAAGATTTAGGGGGTTCTTTCTCCATGATGACTACAGAAATCCAAAGCGGCATTCTTTCCACTTTCATTCGATAGCGATCAATGAGAATTTAGGTGTTAAGTTGATGTCGGTAGGATGTCCCTTCACCTCACCTCATGCTCCAGTTCATCCCACAGACACAGCCGAACTTACACTTTTCTCGAGGCAGGCCTTATCTCATTGTTTGAGATCCTTAAATTGGTTCTAATTTTACGGGGTTCCCCAGCTAGAGTCTCATGCAACTGTGCATAAGTACGGCCTGCCCACAGATTGTCAACAGGGTTAAGATCGGGGCCAGTCAAGTGGGGTGAGAGTCTACAAACCACACAGTTACAGCAGCCTTATGACTCACTGCATTGTCTTCTTTCAAGAGACAATGATCAATTCCCTAAAAAACACCACAAATTTGGAAGTGCTGCATTGTCTTTTGTGAGACCAGTTGTTATTTCGATTACTTTATATTTAAGACTTATTTCTTATTACATATGTGACACTGGTTTTTCGCCATGCTTATTTCTAATTACATAAGAATAGTTATGCAACAATAATTATATTCTCAATTAGATTCAGTTCCGCACACTTATTCCATTTGTTTTGCTATTGTGTCATTTTCATAGGGTTGCACAATCCTCATTGCTGTGTGAATTGCATGTGAATTTAATGGTAGTTCTCCCCCCCCCGAGTTACTGGTTTCTTTAATGAAAATAAAATATTTATTGTCATTAAACAAACCATTAAGAGAATAATTTCTAGGATAAAAAATTACTCTCGTCTGTGATTAGAATCAAATCTACACAACTAGAAAATATTACAGCATGTCGTTGAGGAACGAGTCTACCACCAAATAGATTTAGTTAGTGAATTTCTGGCATGGATAAGTGGTTTTTTTTCCCTCTCGGAAACTCGGGTTTATCTTCCTGTAAATTGACGAAAGTCGACCCTAGAAACCACATTATTTGATACACCAAAATATAATGTTAGGATTAGATACCACGAGATGGTATCTAATAACAAATACCATGAGATGGTACTTGTCAGCTTCCTCTCTTTACAGGATGCTGAGTATAATTCGTGGTAGCCGTGGGCACAGCTATCTCTGACTGGCTACCATTGGAGATGGAACTCTCTCAGCAGTCTCCCAAACTTAGTGCTAAATGGCCTCGCTTACTCCCTATAGGGGAATAAAAGGCACCTGCGGATATTTTTAGCAGAACTTTCTTTAGTCGAACCTTGTATGGCAACATATATACAAATAAGTGTCATTGTTCAACTTCTCATTTTCATATTTCTCACTTTTCTCTACTGGACATTGTTTACCTTTCAAGAAAATTATCTTGTTAAAACTGTAGTTAATGTGTCACTACAGTCTATAGCTGTTCCTTCCCTACCATGAGCATTCTTGTCTGAATATAAAGAACATGTTGTAATTGTTTTTTTTTTTTTGGATGAATATCACCTGTTGTTGTTGTTGAAGTTATCTCTAACACCAATTCGGTCGATATGGCTTCTCTATGATACTTTTTTTGCCTTGCTTTCCATTGGCACTTCTTATTCTGATGGTGATTCTCTTGAATTCTTCAAATGTGATGTGGATCATGTGAAAATAGCTGACTTTGGGCTTTTTGACTTGAATCCCTCATGAAAATCTTATCTCTTAAATGAAATAGTGAGGACTGGACATTAAGTCAGTATTCCAGGTAGGTTCTCTGCATTCTTAAAGAGGTAAGTGGAGATCTCCCATTTGCTAGCTTTGATCACTAAGAGACTTTGTGGACTTATGGTTTCATGAACGCTGGGTGTGTATGTATGCGTGAGTGCTTGCATGCATGACTTTGTTGTGAGTGAATATGTAGGGGAAGAGGGAAGATGCTCTGCGGTATTTCCAAATAGATGGACATACCACAGAGCATCTTAATCTTTTAACCAATAAGCTGTGGATGCGAATCATAATGTGACCATGGATGTTTGCCAAAGGTGCTCAGCAAAAAATTCATTTCAATGCTAGTGTGATATTATTGTTATACTTACTAGAAACCAAATTCTCTGAGTAAGGTTCGAATTTCAGCTTCTTCAGTCTCCGTGAAACATTTCATAATTTTGTACTCAAGAACTACTTGTAAACTGTATAACTTCTAAGACATACATCCCAAATCGAAAGATTCAAACAGATGCCTTCTTCTTGCTCTCGTGGATACACATGACACTAGTGTGCAATGGGTCATCTTGCAACTTCATATATGTGGATCTGAGATCTGAGACTTTCGAAGCCCCTTATTGTTAGTTTATTTTAACTGTACTGATTACAACACAGAATTATAAAAAATGACTAATGTTTATTAAATTATTTGTGTATTTTTCGCTGGTATTATATCCAGCATGTTTAAAGCACAAGAACCATTTGTCACAATACACGAATTAACAACAATTTGGTATAATGGTGAGACTATTTAGTACTATATTGGCGCCATCTATGTTGAAAAAAGAGCGAAAAAAGTATTAATGAGATATTAAAATGACCATCTCCCAGATTTTTGGTAAATTTGTACAGCTATACTTGTTGAGGTTTAGAGTATGTTTTAGGCTGCTGTTGTTTCCAGAAACAATCTCTCTGACTTATAAGTCAAATTAGTCATTATAATGACTTCTGTGTAGCACCTTTGTTTTTTTCATTTGATCCCGTGTCAAGGGATATTTACGGCATTCGACCCGACTTGCCATAACGATAGTTCCGAATGTATTTTTTATGTTCACCAAAGCAGATGTCAACAGTTCTTCCTGTCTGTATATATACTGAGGCAAGGGCACTTAATAAACTCCTGTATGTGATAAAGAAGAGAGTTCGACTTAGGTAAATGGATGAGAGTTGCCAATTTGACATATGGGTTATGGTTTAAATATGCTGTGTAGCTCATGTTTATTAGACATTCTAGATGTCTTTTCAGATTTGGCTTGAATGTATGGGATGGTAACAGTTTTGCTGTTATGTTGCAATAGGCAATGGAGGAGATTTCCAGGAGAATTTAGTATTTTTTTCTATTCTATGGCGATTATAACCATTGGCTAAGAAAGTGTGATGCAAGTTAGTTCTGTGGTATGAGCATTGTCATTGGAGGAAATAGCTCTGGCTCTGTGAGTTAGTGTTTTTAAGATACTATACTGCTGAGCTGGATGATGGTGGTGTGAATATTTGTGCAAATATCTCACTGTCTGTGTGGGATTTCTATAAGCAGAAGAAGAAGATACGGACTATCAGGAAGTCATGTATCTAGGAAGGGCAGACAGTCATTAGCTTCCTGTTCCATTGTGAAGTGGATTTTAGGATGTTGGCTATTCAAATGCACTAAAAACGTTCATTTTGTCTGGATCATGTGGCCAAATAGCAAAAATGTAAGGATGATTATTATTATTAAAAAAATTAGCTAATGCTTCTTATTCCCATATAGGGAATAGGCGAGGTCGTTTTAGTCCTATCTAACTTTGGCTCAAGACTATCACTAATTATACAGGGGACCGGTGAAGAGATGCTGCTGCCTTCTTGTGGTCTCTAATCATAACTTAATGGTTTACTGTCTGAAAATAGCATGGCTTCTACAGTTGATTTTCTTGAGTTTACGAGAGACAAAACCGGATTTCAGGGAGAAAAGACCGCTTACCTGTGTTAGATCGGTTAACTCGGGAACCGGTCGGAAAACAGGTTTAGCAAAAGTTCCTCCTGCCGGCTGTTCGAATAGAGTTTGCGATACTCTTAATTCAAGCGGTCTAGCGCAGTGGAGGGCACACCCACTTCCACTGAGCTATACAGGCTGATATTATTATTATTATTATTATTATTATTATAAGAGGGCGTTTTAGCAGCAAGCGGTCACAAGCATGCTATTTCGATGCTCCCATATTTTAAGTTGCAAAGTAGATCTTTTCTTGTGAATTAAAATTTAAAGTACATCAGTGAATTCCATGCTTCAAGACGAACATATTGATCTAAAAACTGTAGGTATCTGTTAAGTAATAAGTAAATTATAAGTATTCAAAGTTCGAAGTATACGTTGGTCAACTACTCCAGAAGAGAACAAAGGAAGTCGCCATATTAGAAATTACATCAAGATCGTCAAACAAGAAATATGAAGTGCTACAAATGCCAAGAAGACTTAATGGGGGAAGAAAACCACGTAACATGTAGGAACTGCCAGAGAAACATGCATTTTCTATGTTCAGGATTGTCTGAGGCTACTTGGCAGTGAAAATCAAACAAGAATCGTGACGAGTGGAAGTGCCCCATTGCAGAGACAACAAAGGAATATCGCCTTCGACTGCAGGCGGAAAACAGCACATGCAGAAAAGAACCGCAGCCAGTAAACAGCTATCAACAACAGAGGGAATTAAAAACAAAGAAAGCAACAACGGAAACCCAGGTGAGCCAACTTTAAATGCATTACTTGAAAATAGATTACAAAACCTAAAAGACTGTGGAATCGATTTTGTTGGAGAACTATTTCAGAAACATACCGCACAAATTACAGAAAAATTCAACCAATATGAGGAATTTATTAAATTTAATAATAACTCGGTAGAAGGTGTATTACAGACCGTTAGAGAAATTAAAAACTGCGTTAAAGAGCTAACGGAAAGACAGCATAATTTAATTAAAGAGACAATGGAACTACGGCAAGAACTAAACTCTTTAAAGCAACAGTACGAACTCATAAACCAACAGGAGCACAAAAATGATCTCCTCATAGATAGTCTCCCAGAAATAGCTACGGAACATCTAAGAGACACCGTAATACAACTAAGCCAAAAAATTGGCTATCCCATTGAATCAAGAGACATCCAGTCAGTGCATCGGTTACCACAAAAAAGGAAAAGAGAAAATAATACCCGTCCTTCTCACGTCGTAGTGCGTCTTACCAACAGCCCAACAAAAACTGCACTTATAAAAGCTAGCAGGATTAAAAAACCAGTACTCAAGGATCTGAAAGGAGACCATGACAATACCCCAATATACTTGACCGAATACCTAACGCCATATTATCAGAAAATATTCTACCAAGCAAGAAAAGTAAAAACAGAAAAAATTACCAGTTTATATGGATAAGAGATAGCAAAATATTGCTTAGAAAGACACAAGACGCAAAACCAATCGAAATAAAATCCGTAGACGACCTCAACAGGCTGCCACATTGAAAGGAATATTGACAACTCGTAAAGAAGGAACAGCACATCAACCAAAATGAATGAAGACCATCAAGCAGACGTAATCACCCAGGAACATGATAATTGCCACATTCTGAAATCAATAACAGAATGGAAACAAGTGACAATCCCGAAAAAAGGACTATCTATTCTCCACATCAACATCAGAAGCATTCAAAAATACTGACGGACCCTGCAAGCTTATCTGAAGGAAGATATAGACGAAATAGACATTTAATACTGACTGAAGTATCTACGACAAACGAAGAGGCATCCACCTACCAAATGCCACACTTCCAACAACACAAACACTGCAGACAAACAAAACGAGGCGGTGGTATAATAATATTTACCAAACATAAACTAGAAGTAACAGAAATAAACTATAAATTAGAGTACGCAGAAAACATATGCATCGAAATTAAAAACATCAAACAGGAAAACTCCCTGATATTAAACACAATATACAGACCACCCAACTTAAGCACCACAAAATTCTAGAAGAACCAAACAGATGGCTTTCAGCCACGGAACTAGGCACTTCAGAATACTTGATAATAATAGGAGACATTAATATAAACATTAGGAACATAAATAACAACACAGAACAATACCTAGACTTATTATCGGCATATAACATAACCCCATCCATACAGTATACACGAGAAGAGATAGTCGGAAACACAATAACCTCACTTGCATTGATCATATAAATATAAGGGCCCCTCCAAAATGCCACACAGCAGCCGCCATAACATGCAAACTGGCAGACCATTAATTCACAGCATTACAGTTACACACTGAACCAGAACCCATACAAATCACTGAGACTACAAAACTGTCTTATAGCATTCTAAACGAAACAATAGTAAACGATGAAATCAGAAAAACAGACTGGATGCAGATAGCATTTTTAGACTCTGCTGAAGCTGTATATAATAATCTTAAACTTGCATTTAACAAAATATATAACAACGCATTAACAAAAATAAAAATACGTCCCCAAACGAAACAAAATCCATGGATAACAGACAACATACTAACAGACATACAAAGAAAAGATGCCCTATGGAAACAACTTAAGAAGTCGCCGAACAATATCGCTTTAAAAGCTGAATACAAAAGAAAACGAAATCTCCTAACAACCCAGATTCGAACGGCAAAAAGAAACTATTGCAGCAACAAATTAACAACAGCTCAGAATGACATAAAGGAAACCTGGCACCTGATTAATGAAATGCTGGACAATATACACAGAACCATTGCCTGAGAAACAATAAAACACAGCTTTGTCCCAAATCCCTCAAATAGTTGGCAAACAACTTTAATCAGCACTTCGTGAACTCTGTCCAAAAACTACACGAAACAACCTTTCCTTACACAAACGAACATTCTCCACTAGGTCCACGAGCAACCCAGTCGATGTGGTTCCCCACAGTAACAAAAGAAGAACTATCACTGGCAATTCAACAAATTAACCCTAACAAAGGACCAGGGATAGACGGAATCAGACCAAAAGACATCAAGAAACACTCAACCAACCTACTTCCAGTTATACAAAAACTGTTAAATAAAATCTTCGAAACGGGACACATACCTGAAACACTGAAGACTGCATTAATCACACCCATACACAAACAGGGAACAAGAAACATAAGTCATTACAGACCCATCGCCACGTAATCAACCAAATCATGGAGCGCATCGTGTATCAGAACTCTCCACATACGTTGAAAAATTTCAAATCATACCCAAACACAATATGGCTTTCAAAAAAATAAAGGAACAGCAACACCCCTGGAAGATTTCACAGATCCAATAAACGCTGCGTTGGATAAAAACAGAATAACATTAGTGGTATTCATTTACCTAACAAAAGCATTTGACACACTAACACACAAAACCTTGTTAACGAAACTAATGCATATCGGAATTGGAGGTCGTCTACTCCAATGGTTTAAAGCATACATGAAAAACAGAAAGCACACCACACGTACAGGATCAGCATAGCAAATAGGTATATGTAACCTGTGGAGTACTGCAAGGAGTTGTCCTATCTCCCATTCTATTTAACATATACACACACACGACATAAACTACCTTTCCCTAAAAAGTAAAATCTTCCAGTATGCAGATGACAGTGCCATAGTATCCATTCATAACAACGCAAATATCGCTTGCACAAATATGCAACACGACATCAATCAAATCACTAACTGGTTAACCGAAAACGGCATATATACAGGGTGTTCGGGATAAATTTGACAGTTTCGTAAGGAAAAAGAAAATCTTCTTTGTATCTATTAAATTTAATGAATTGACAAAAAAACATTACAGGCAGAGTTAATTACAATACTATCAACAAGATTTACTCAAAATAACCACCATTAGCATCGATCACAGCTTCAATTCTGCTTCGGAACCTCGAACAAGCTGATGCTACAGTCTCCCTGGGAAGGGCAGCAAAAACTGTTTTAATTTTATCCATTAACTGGGCTTTTGTATTACTGGAAGTGCGATTGGTGTCTTTTTCAACTGCGCCCCATACAAAATAATCCATGGGGTTAAGGTCTGGGGAGTTTGGAGGCCAAACATTTGGACTGGTGAAGTCGTAGAAATTTTCAGACAACCATTTCTGACTTTTCCCAGAGGTGTGGCAAGGGGCCGAATCCTGCTGCCATACATACGGCCTACCATTGGCTACCCTTGTTATCCAGGGCTTGACTACAGTTAGCAACTCCACGAACAAAGCCCGAATTCCAATGCCAGGGTTCTTCAACACCTGTTCCTGCAGATTTGCGAGGAATTCTGCTGTACGAACGCAATCAGATCGTCTGCTAGGGATCTTTCTTCTTGCTACATCCTCATAGTCACCATTGCAAGTCTCTAGTTCATGCCTGATTGTTTTTACTGTATTCAGGGAGCATTGGGCAGCAGTCGTAATATCCTTATTTTGATGGCGGGCACGAATCATCATGATACAAGTTATTCTCTTCCATGATTCAGGTGGGTTCCAGCTATCCATCCTTTCTGACATCTTGTATATGAATGAAGAAGGGTCCAAACTTTTAAATGAAGAGAAGTGTGTGTTAATACATGTAACTTACGGAAAAATATAATTAATTATAAATATGTCAAATTTATCCCGAACACCCTGTATAAACCCTGGAAAAACAAAGCAAATGATATTCAAAAACCCCTAAACCCTGACCATAGAAATTAAATATCTCACTATCCGACATTCATCCTCCCATACACAAAGCGCAGAACCTAAAATCACAACCATCACACAGGTGAAAACAACATGTTATCTCGGACTTTACCTGGATGCTGATCAAAGTTGGAATAGCCATATAAACTACCTACATACCAAGCTTAGGATAATAGCAAGCAAATTATACAGATTAAAAGACATTGCCCAAACCCACATAAAAATACTAATCTATAAAATATTATGTGAAAACATTGTAAGATATGCAATCACATCATATGCATTCTGTGCAGACTACAGACTTAACAGGTTACAATGGTTGCAAGATAAAATGATAAAATTGATATTCAGTGAACAACCCACACTTATGCAGGAAGCACAGACAAAACACAAAATATTTAAGGTGAAACACTTATGCCACGACACAGTCATGTTAAAACGTTACTACAGCCCAACCTATAGAGTAACCAGGACAACATATCAATTAAAAAGACCACAGTCAACAAACTACATAACATATAAGTACAACAATCAGTACGCCAAAACCACCCGAAACTTCTAGGTACCTGACATGATAAACAAACTGCCGTTCGATGACAGAAACCTAGGAACATACAGAGAGTTGAAACAGGCGCTATATAAATATTATAGCGAGAATGAAAATTAAAGCAATTCCTGTTTCTCCCCCCCCCCCATATATATATATATATATATAGACGGATATATATATATATATATATATATATATATATATATAAGAATTATTTAAGAATATTATTAACTTGCAAGTATCTGTTATATAATTGTTACAAGTATCTGTTATATAATTGTTAATCGTGTATATATAATTATCACTGTATCTATGTATGAAATCTATCTGAGATATAATTTAAAAAACAATTAAAAAACTTATTAAATGATATGTTAATGACTCAGTACTAGTCGTGGTCGGCCATTCAATACAGCCACACTCTGCCTATGTGGTCTCTCCACATTACGCTAATCTGCTTCGCAAAAGTATTTTTATTTATTAACTGGGTTGTGTTCTCTAGCAGATGTGTGGTTGTTTTAAGAAGGACTTTCTGGGCGAAAAAAAAAAAAAAAAATCCCATCATCCGTACGAGACAGTTAATCCGTCTTCAGTATGAAAATCCCAGATTCATGGCATCATGCGAATCTAGGTCTTTCCAACCGAAGTTTGCATGCATCCCTCGTGGTTCTTCTTACTTAGGCTATAGAGCACCTAAATTAATTTATATAAATATTAATTTAGTTTATATATTATATTTGAAAATAACTGTGGAATAATTGCTTCTTTTCGGAGCTTCAAATGATTTTCCCCACAGTACAAAAAACCACAGGTTTGCAAATTCGTAAATGAAACTTATTTGCATATAGTTTTTCTCTTACTACTGCGATATTCTTATTCTTATTAGTAGTATTATTAACAGAAAAAAAATTAACTTATAAGTTTTTGAACAAAGGTCGTTTCCCTCCCCCTCTTTTTTTATTTTGGTGATTCTATCAATCCTGATTGTTAGATTATTACAAATTGAAATTTGAAATCGAAACGATAGCTGTAGCTGGTATTGGAAAATACTTTGTCCACAGATTACGTAAATGTGTGTATTACGTTAATTCTATATTTAGAAATTATTTATATGTAGTTATTGAGTTAAATTGCATCAGAAATTAAGAAAAACAAGAATAGAAATCCCATTTTAATGTATAAGAATTATATATTCGCATATTTCCATAAATTCAAAAAATTAAATTACTCTAACATGTACAGCGGCGCATGTGTTTATTTGCGAATGCCTTGACTAATTTGAGTTACCGCGGTAGATCGGATTTAAAACTCAGGGATGATGTATTGTGTGCCACGATCATGGCACTTAAAATTGGTTGTAGTGATGCGGGAAGTTATTTGATAACTTTCTCGAAACTTTTGGAATCAGGAAGGCAGTTACCTGTATGCAAGGTAACGTATTATGATTGTAACCTTTTTTTCGGTTTTTGAAGAATTCAAATGAAAAAAAAAAAAGTCATTTTAATGGCGACTGTTAACTAAATGTATTTTTGACAGCTGAAATATGCTATTTTTAAATTATTAACTTATGTTTTCATGTCCTAGATGATGAATTGTAAAAATTCATCATCTGGGACATTCATTATTATATTTTACTACTTACTTACGGTAAATAATAATAATAAAAAAATTAATGAATGTTTAAAGGGATGAAGAAAGCGTAAATATCAATTTCATAAAAACTGTAACTTTCCTTCCCCATTTCTCTGAAATTAGATTTTTATAATAATAAACCTTTTCCTCAGTGTAATTAAAAATTTAACAGCAGTGGCAGAATTACCTTCCTAGCAAAAAGAATAAAGAAAGAAGATGAACAAACAGAATAAAAATTATATAGGAAATAGTGGAGTGTGTGTGTGTATATATATATATATATATATATATATATATATATATATATATATATATATACATACACACTTAGTTTGAAGGTGTTTTATGTACATCATAAGCTATATGAAGCAGAATTAGCTATGATAAAATGCTTATATAAACTGTTGTGATGTGAGGAAAAACAATGCAACATCATAAACAGTAACTTTTTAGTGACATTTAGTAAGTCATCATCATCCTCATCTACCTAAGGTGATTTGAGGAATTACTTTCCAGTCCAGTCTATCAACATCCAAGTTATTTAATTTTTTGTAAGAGTTCAGGCTGTATATACTTTTGATATTTTCTATCTGTTTCCTTCTAGGTCTTTCTGCTAATATCTGTCATTCTCCTCCATTTTGGAAAATTTGTGAAAACCTTTTAGTAGGTGTTCTGTGCACATGTCCATACCACTGTGGGCATTCTCAGAAATAGGATAAGTTTAAAAGGCAATTGTATACACTGTTAAATTTAAAAAAGAAAATACAGGAATGCTTGCAGGAAACTACACTCTACAGATAACAATGCAGTTCTTTCACTAATCTCCATACAAAAGATGTTCTTCCTTATTCACATAATCTTTATTCATTTCCAGGGATGAACTCTTGTTCTCTCACTGGCTGTTACCTTATGCAATAATATCTAATGTGATCGAGACATAGCAATTTATGTCTCGATTACATTGCTCCTCCTCCAAGCTCTACAGAGCACATCCCTACAATATATTCTCATTCCTCAATGTTTGACAAGCTTGAAATAGTTTCACTGAAACACTTCAGTTCTTTCTCTAATATTTCCTTGCCACCTACATATATCCAGGCAACCAGATCTCTGCTTAAAAACCAGATATGGTCTGATTATACTGTGTTCCTGCCTGTTTTCATGAATTTTCTGGTATGGATGCTTAGATGTTAATTATCACTCATGTTGATGTTTAAAGTAAAAAAAAAAAAAAAAACATCTACAGATAATTAACTAAGTAATTTTATTTAGTTATTAAATTATCATGACAGTATTTCACCTCGGTTATCTTCATGGGTACAAAAAACTACACCAAGCACATGCATGCAGGCACAACAGCTGGAAGGCAAATGCAGACTGAGTGTGAAAGGTGGGATCCTGCATCCACGAGGGTCCTAACTAGCACCCTCTGTGGATGATTCAATGGATGCTTGGTGATGCTTGGCAAAAGTCAGTCACAATATGGTCTTCTAGATTTTTGGTGAAATGAGGCAGGTGAATTTGTTGATATTTGAAGAATGTTGTAATGCTGTGGAGAATTCTAGAAATGGTATCTCAGATTTATATCTATTTCTGTATAGAAGGGAGGTTTTACCCCATTAAATTCAGTTATATGTAGCCATGCTATGGATAGAACAACTGTAATGCAGATAATGAATGTAGTTTCTGTGTTCTTCAAGATGGATGTTAGCTGTTCTTCCAGATTGTGCAAAGTAAATTAGTTTGATTCTTGGTGTCTTCTTCATCCCCTGCTCCTGGAAACTCACTAGCTTGTAACTGGCACCTCAGTTTTTCTGTTACCACCATTATGTAGTGACTATTTTATCCTCATTCCATCCATTAGGAATTCATCCAGTTGCAATACTTTCATTAGACCACATATCAGTGGCATTGTCAGTTGCTTAGCAAATTCCATTAAAACAAGCTGAAAGTTTTTCCATTTGGTTATACTATAAATTAAAGATGCCAAGAAATTATATTCTTGGTTTAATCCTTTATCCAGGTGTAAGCAGATAAAGTTTGCATGTGAAGTAACTTCACGACTGGACAACTTGTATATAGAGGCTAATGACTCCACATCACTTGCCTTAGTATTCCATAATGCAAAGCACATACCCTTATGGACATGTATAATGCTATGCATTATGGTAAAGGTCACTACCCTTATTGGTTTTGACCCTTATTGCAATCTGAGCAGTGAGTACTCCAACATCTTTCTCTAAATCCAGAGTAATTCAATAATAAGGTGGTACACCTGTTGGCAACTCCTATAGGTAAATATGACCTCTCCTATTGCTTCTGCCTTAGTATCTCCACGTTTGGGGGTGTCTCCCACTGACGAGACCTCAATAAAGGTTGAAACCGGTCTGGGTAGTGGTCCTCCCCTTAATGCAAATTCCAAAGAGATGTGTTTTGCATTATGGGAGATACTGAGACAAGGAGTAATGAGAGCTTAGTCCACCTTTGCTTGGAGTTGCCTGGTGTTGCACTACCTTACCTCAGTCCTGAAGATATTTTCAGGCGCAAACTTTGTTTGCTTACACTTGGATAAAGAATTAAACTAAAATACTCTAAATTAGAGATAAATGTTGAAAGTTCTTCCACTTGGTTATACTATAAATTAAAGATTTCTCAGCATGTTTAATTTATATTAAAGGAAGTGTGGAAATCCAGTAACCTTAATATACTGGAATCTAGAGCTCAGTATTCAAAGTACATCCTGTTCATTCCCTTTTGATCAGGGGAAGGACAGGAAGGAACTCTCCTTTCTGTCCCCCCCCCCAGGAATGAAATCATAATTAAACAGCTCTACTAAAGCTGTACTTTATCATTACATTGGTCACCTGACTACGGTCTCGTGTTTCTGTAATCATTTATTGCTTAAGAAGTTTGTCCCTCAAGAATTCTAAAAATTGATTTTTTGTTATGCTTATATTGTGTAGTTATAAAAACTTGAGATATTTTTGTTTCATGTCTTATAAGACATCTTCAATGTGGGTTGAAGAAAAATACAAGAAATTTGAATACAACTGAACATCGAAACACGTGGTTTATAATATCTTCTTTTTGATATATGCAGTCAGAAATTGTTGGGATAAAATATATATCATACAGTTAACGAAAATTTAGAGTACAAAGGCAGTCATTATAATTTAAGTTTGGCTGATGTTATGTGGCTTCAACACTTTTTTGGAATTAACTTTCATATTTCAAAATATTGTATGTAATGACATTATTTGAATCCTATTCCAAGTAATGTGAGTTTCATATTGAGCCAATCTCAGTTAATTATTATTATTATTTAGACCTCCAAGGAGTCAAAAGACTCGTCGCTGGAGGTCCTTCCTAGGAAACACAAGTCTATCAAGACTCATTGTGGGAAGTCCCTCCTAGGAAACACAAAGTCGATCATACCACTCCTTAAACTCATTGACCGCTCTCGCTCTCACCACTCTATCAGGCAATGCATTCCATGGTTTGACCACCCTCCATGCAAAGAAACCACTCCTCACCCTCTTGCTCACAGTTTCCTTTCGTAACTTTCAGGGATGGCCCCTTGTCAACACTCCTTCCTGCTGTTTAACAAAGCAAAAGAACTCCCCAATGTCAACCCTGTATCCACCTCTCAACAGTTTAAAAGTCTCAATCATATCACCTCTCCTTCTTCTATTAACCAAAGTCTGCAGTCCACATTCCCTCAGCTGATCCTCATAATTAACATTGTACAATCCTGAAACTGTCTTTGTTATCTGCCTCTATACCCTTTCCACAGTTAATTTATCCCCTTAAAATACTGGGGACCAAATCTGAGAACAATAGTCCAAGTGTGGTCTGATCAGGGTCTTATACAATGGAATGCTAACTGTTTTATCTCTGCAGGTCAGTGTCCTTCTCATTATTGAAGCAATCCTCTGTGTTACCTTCACCACCTTTGCAATATATCCCCTAAATTTCAGGTTTCTATCAATCATCAACCCCAGATCTCTTGTCTCCCCCTACTTCCTCCAGTATAACTCCTCCCATAGAGTATGCAGCATCCCATCGATGTTTCCCAAACCTCAAGACCTTACATTTTGCTGCATGAACTGAAATCCCCATTCATTTGCCCATCTATCTAGCTTATTCAAATCCTCTTGCAGGGCTGGCGCATCTGCACTATTACTAATAATCCTTCCCAGCTTCGCATCATCTGCAAACAACTGAATATCCCCCTGCAATCTACTGACAATGTCATTGATATGAAGGGTAAACAATATAGGTCCCAGTACTGAGTCCTGTGGAACCCCACTTGTAACCCTCTGCCTCAAACTGCCCCACCATACACAACTCTCTGATACCTATCAGACAACCAATCCTGTATCCAGTTGACCAACCTGACATCCAAATCCATGTGCTGCAACTTAAATATCAGCTTATGTGGCACCCTGTCATATGCCTTTGCTAAATCCAAGAAAATGGCAGTATATGCATTTCACTCATCTACTGCTCTTGTAACTTTATTATAAAAGGCTAGCATATTACTAAAACAAGAGGCCTCCTCACAGATTCATGTTGACTCTCACAGATAACATTATCCTCATCTGTCCAATGTTGTATACGGCCCTAACTAATTTCTCCAAGATCTTAGCAACCACTGATGACACACAAACTGACCTATAATTAGACACTTGCAGTCTGCAACTGCCCTTATGAAGTGGTACTGTCTTAGCTTCCTTCCATTCCCTGGGCACCTTTCCCGTAGCCAGACTTTAATTGAAAAGCCAGGTCAAAGGAGCTGTCAGTTCTTTAGAACATTTTCTCAAGACTCGTGGTGAAATACCATCCAAGCCCACAGCTTTACCGACATCCCGAGTACTCGGTATTTGGAACACACGCTCTCCTCCTGCACCTCTAAACCTCGAACCTGCCCTATCTCTCTAGTATTAAAATTTACTCCTCCAGGATGAAATAAACTACTACTACTAATAATAATAAATAAAATGTCCTCTGCATCAGTCGCTCTAATCCCATTTTTATCCCACAATATCTTTCTTCCACAATCATTTCTCCTCCTACTGGTCACATAGCTAAAAAAAAATTCCCTAAGATTTTCTTTGGATCTTAGGGCCAATCTCTTCTCATATTCCAGTTTCACCTTCCTTACCATATTAGTCACTCTCCTGGCCTGTGTCTTATATTCTTCGTGCATCTGCTCTTCACCTGTCTCTTTATATCTCTTCCATAGCCTCTTTTTCACATGCAGTTCCTGTTTAATATTGTTTGTCATCCATTTTACACCAAATTGTGTCTTCTGCACTTGTGGAGATGGCTTATTGTATTTTGGTCAAAAGGAAGATCAGTTAAAAAGTGTATTTCAAAATGTTAAAGCAATATTCAACTTACTATGCTTCATAAATTATGATTGGCTCGACATGAAATTGACATTACTTGGGATGGAATTCATTATGATCACACAACCTTATAGCAACAAGATAAGGTGGTAGTATATGGATTTTATTAATTGGTTTGAAGATGGCAGTGAGAATTTTTATATAAGTAATAGGAATTCTTTGGATATCTCTTAACCCAGAAGAGAGAAAAATCTTAAATTTTAATCCAAAACCATCTCTTTGGCTACTTTACATTGTTATATTTGTTATTCTATTTACCTTTCTACTTGAAGTTAATTATATACATCCTAGGTTGAAATTTCTTTTGAAAAAGGAATCATCAGAAATAATATCATGTCTGGGGAGTCCAAAGACTCATCGAGGGAGGGCACCTACTCTGCAACTCTCTGTTTCCACCACTCAGTCCACGAACTACATCCGCATCATCTACACCAACGCCATCACCACCACTTGTATTTCACAGACAATCACAAACATCCATGCCCACGGCGGGATTCGAACCCACAGCCTTTTGGCTGGAGAGTGGATACGCTAACAACTCAGCCGCCACATATATATATATAATATATTATAATAATATTGTATTTGATTCAGTTTAAGCAAAACCCAATTAAATTTAATTGGCTTTTGCTTAATTCATATTTAAATTAAAATTACTAACATACATCCTAGGTTAAAATTTACTTTGAAAAAGAAATATTCAGGAACAATATCATTTCTGGATATTTTCATTAAATATGAAACTAATTTAATTAAACATGATCTAGCTTTTTCAGCTGTCTTATACAGTACTTCTAATTTAGCTGGTATCATGAGATGGTAGCCTATGTCTGCCTGTCTTCACCAGATGCCATTTATAATTAGTGATAGTCTTGAGCCAACTATTTCTGATTGGTCACCAGTGAAGATTGTGTCACTTCCTCAATCTTTAGATAGGCCTACTCCCTATAGGGAATAAGAGGCTTTAGCAGATTTTTATTACTATTTTGAGTTATTAAAACATTGTCATCTTCATAGTCCAGATTTTTCATGTGTGGTGTGAAATTGTCTTATTATTTCCCCAAGTCTTATGTGGAAGTGGCTGGTTTTTTCATCCTCCTAAATAAGCAAGCCAACTAGAACACATGCATTGAACAGGCATAATACACTGGTCTCCATAGCCTTTTGCTTCAGCCATAATCCCAAATAATGACTTATTCCTCTACTATACTTGTAACCTTTTCATAATCCAGTCTGTGACTGGTAAAAATTTGTCTGGACACTACATTCCATCTCACACCAATGTTTAACCCAATCCATTCTGATATTTGCTGTGCAGTACACTTTACTTTTCACTATCACGCTCACAGGGTGAACACATAGAATCAATAAAAACTTAAATTGTTTAGGACAGTTTTTAATCAAGATGGAAAAGTGTGAAAATAGAATATGAGTTTCTAATGTGGCAGAGAACTATTTGAATAACTTTATATGGATTAGTCAAAACATGAAACTAGCAGTGTACAAGAACAGTGTTCAGACCAGTTTTAACATATGGATCCGAATATTGGGTTAAAAAACATTTGATCACAGATTAGATGGCATCAGTGGTAGAATCATATCAAAAACAAAGATGATATAGATGCATTTTTAATAGCACAACTGAGGATAAAAGAATACAGAGCAATTACTAAAATAAAGAGCCAAAAAGGCTTCAGTTCAGCAAGAGCTGTCAGGTCAGGGAAACCTTATCAAAATGGACCAATAAAATGCAAATATATAGAGGCTTGGGTGGTACCTATGTCTTTTATGTGGTTCATACTAAAGCAACTTGTGAATGCCAGGGAATGTATTCCCGTAAGCTCTCTGGTCAACTTTCCTTACAAAACTTTCATAGTTTCTATATTTGGCTTTTGAAATAATGTGGGATCTAATATCCACTTGACTTATATAATAAGAATACAGAGCAGTTGTAAGTGTACATATAATTAAAAATAATATGATAGAGAATAAAAATGTGGCTGCCATGATGAATGGCTCTGACTGTATGATGAATATTTTGCAAGGGCAGGATACTTGGAAGAGGGGGAAAGAGAGAAAGATAGAAAGAAAAATAGTGGTTGTGAGGAGTTGGTAGGTATAAGGACTGAGTTGAGGAGGGTGATCAAGGAGATTAGGAGGAATGAAAAAAAAATTATTTCATGTGAGCAGAACAAGAGTGAGAGAGAGAGTGTATATGGAAGAACAAAGGAAATGAAAGAGAATAGGGGAAAAGAGAAATAAGAAAATGAGAGAGGGGAGTGTGTAGGAACAAGGGAAATGAGAAGAAGATGAAAAGGTACAGGAATGAGGAATGGGAAAAGAGAGAGATTATTATCGCATGGGAATCTCCATGGAGTCCTGACTCATCGTTGGAGACCCAAAATATCAACAAAATATCTATTGTAAACCTCTCCTTGAAACCATTAACAGACAAAGCACTAAGAACTGATCTTGGGCAACCATTCATTCACCAAAGTGAAAAATCTAGTCCTAATGTTCTTGCTAACTACATTCTTTATCAACTTCCAGGGATGACTAAAGAGGGGGGAAAGAGTGTGGGAAAGAGAGAGATAGAGTGAGTGAAGAATCCCAGTGAAATAAGAATGAATTGAACTGTGAGGATTGTAACTTGTGGGGATTAGATGATTCAGGTTGTGCAGCATAGATACTTGAAGAGTTTAGCATTACTTGCTTGGAGAAACAATTGTGTGAAAAGAGGTCACAGTGCAGATGAGATGGTAGCAATGGTTGGTTGGTACAAGTGATCTGAGGCAACAAGAAGATTTGAGAAGAGTGTTATAGTTAAATTCGCATATCAAAAATATGCATGACAGGACAGCAGAGAGTAATTACTTGGTGTGGAATTACATGGTTATATTTTAGGGATGAGGAGATGAGCAGTGATAATAAATGACATGATAGTAAGAAGGTGTAGAAAAGAGGTTTGGAATATGAGTATCTTTTAGAGTGCATTTAATTACAGATGCAAGTCACATGCAAGAGATGGAGTGCATCTGAACAAGGAAAGAGCAGGACATTGGCTTTGGAAAGATTGCTGTTTCCTCAGCAATAATAAGTATGGGAGTATTGGTAATGTACTATCTTGCTTTTCTATACGAATGGTCAGTGCAACAAATATTATAAGCACAATGTAACAAGGTTTTAATAATTGAGTTCCAAATCTTTTGACTAAGATGATGATGAGAATTAGTGGATATAACAATCAGTATGTGTTTCTTTTCTAAAAACAAAAAATTGTAAACTACCATCTGTTTGACAAAGAATTAAAATGTCTCCTTTCTTTTAGGCTTGCATGGTGATCCGAATGCATTTTTGGAAATTATGGAGACAACTACCGTGTTTGAATAAAAACTTTAGTTTAATATTACTAAAATTTACAATTCGACGTTTCGACCTTTATGTCAAGGTTAAAATTAAAATGTCTAATAAAGCTAGTTGATTTTTTCTTCTTCTAAAGTAAACTGAAGTGTACTTCTGAAGTTTTTTTTCACCAGAGGTCAGGCAAGTAGTTTTAATGGCTGACCAAATCAACGTAACTTCAGCATACCGTGTAGATTATAGTACAGCTTGTTTCTTTGTGTATACTCCAGATGATGACCTTAATGTGAAGGTCAAAACATAAAGTGATTATTTTGGTTTATATTAAGCTAAAGTTTAACTCTAAAATGGTACTTGTTTCCATAATTTTTGATGATGTGTTCTGATCACTGTGTAAGCATGAAGAAAAGGACTACTGTTTTGTCTTTGTCTGCCTGAGTAATGATAAAATTGTTATTCTTTTTTAGATAATTAATTGTTTTGAATAATGGAGTTAGGTTGAAAGGTGGTAGTTTCGCTTTGAAAATAATCACATCTATGCTGTCTATTATTGGACAAAGAGGGTATTAGGTTTATGAATATTAGGGACCACATATATCTGGATTGATCTGACATGATAAGGTTTGAGATTTTTGATAATCTAAACTTTTGGCAAAGATATGACTGTTTTTTAATAATCTATATAGCTTTTTCTTTTGGGATTTTGTAGAATCTTGATTTATAATCTGATAAGTAGCAGAGTCCTTGAGAAGAAGTCTCATTTTTCTGTTGTAATCTCCCAAAAATAACATTCCACCTAGGAAAATGTCGTAACATAAATATCGTAAATCATTCTAACAAAAACAGACAAGGGAAATGTGACTGTTATTATGGACCAAACATTCCAATAGAAAAATGGGAATCTTCTTAAGGACTCTATTACTTATCAGATTATAGATTGGGGTTATTTTATTGGGATTAATGTATAACATCATACATCTCCTGGGTCCTAGGAGATGGGTTTTACATTATGGAAACTTTCCCCACCTTTGCTACAAGTTGCCCTAGTTTATACTACGTACTTGGACTACGTGCTTTTGCTTACGCTAGTAGTCACCAATACTTTTATAGTTATTATATTTGGCATGAACCTCTTTGATTCCGATCTTTGCGTTTCTTATTCGGTTTGAAACAATGCGGGATTTAATATCCCCTTAATTTAAATAATATAGATTGGGATCCTACAAAATCCCAAAAGAAAAAAAAGTGCATAAATTATTAAACAAAAGCTGCATCTTGGCCCAAAGAGATTACCAAAGATCTTAAACCTTATTCAGATTCAATATGTATGCAGGTTCTTTCTTATGGACAGGAAAAATATATCAGTGGGATTGCAATGGGTTACCCTCCCTCTCAGAATAACTTCTATATGGAATATTTTGAAAACCAAATACTTCATACAGCCACACTTAAACCAATAGTTTACTGTGCTGTGTTGATGTCTTTGCTATTTGGCCTCATGGTCTAGACATGGATACATTTTTAGTGCATCTTAATAGCCAACATCTTAAAATAAACTTCACCATAGCAAAATAAAGCAACAGCTGTCTTCAATTTCTAGACACCCTAGTGACACAACTTCCTAATGGCTCATTATCCTTTTTCTGTATATTTTTGAATAGTAGTTTCATGTAAGAGAAAATATACTATGTTTAATACACATGTCTCTATTAAACAAATAGTAAATTAACTTTTTCCATTTACAGAAAACCAACTCATACAGGAAGGTATTTACATATGCAATCACGTCACAATTTCCTAAGGTATAGAATTCTCAAAACACTTACTTGCCATGCCATGGTTTAAATGACACAGCCCTTGAAACTGAGCTCAGGAACCTTTACAACATCATTTTAGCCAATAGCTACTTACATATAAAATACATAAAATACTGCATGCACTCCAATCCCTCCTGCAACTGACAAACAGGATCATAGCAAAACTATTTCCATTCCATCTATTAGGGGTACATCAGAAAAAAATAGCCAAGGAGAAAGTGGTATGGGAATGATAGAAGAGGAGAGAATGGAAACAGTAGGAGAGACGGAATGAGAGAGGTATGGGAGTGCTAGAGGAGGAGAGAATGGAAACAGTAGGAGAGACGGAATGAGAGAGGTATGGGAGTGCTAGAGGAGGAGAGAATGGAAACAGTAGGAGAGACGGAATGAGAGAGGTATGGGAGTGCTAGAGGAGGAGAGAATGGAAACAGTAGGAGAGACGGAATGAGAGAGGTATGGGAGTGCTAGAGGAGGAGAGAATGGAAACAGTAGGAGAGACGGAATGAGAGAGGTATGGGAGTGCTAGAGGAGGAGAGAATGGAAACAGTAGGAGAGACGGAATGAGAAAGGTATGGGAGTGCAAGAGGAGGAGAGAATGGAAACAGTAGGAGAGACGGAATGAGAAAGGTATGGGAGTGCAAGAGGAGGAGAGAATGGAAACAGTAGGAGAGACGGAATGAGAAAGGTATGGGAGTGCAAGAGGAGGAGAGAATGGAAACAGTAGGAGAGACGGAATGAGAAAGGTATGGGAGTGCAAGAGGAGGAGAGAATGGAAACAGTAGGAGAGACGGAATAAGAGAGGTATGGGAGTGCAAGAGGAGGAGAGAATGGAAACAGTAGGAGAGACAGAATGAGAAAGGTATGGGAGTGCAAGAGGAGGAGAGAATGGAAACAGTAGGAGAGACGGAATAAGAGAGGTATGGGAGTGCAAGAGGAGGAGAGAATGGAAACAGTAGGAGAGACGGAATAAGAGAGGTATGGGAGTGCAAGAGGAGGAGAGAATGGAAACAGTAGGAGAGACGGAATGAGAAAGGTATGGGAGTGCAAGAGGAGAGAATGGAAACAGTAGGAGAGACAGAGTGAGAGAGAGAGGTATGGGAGTGCTAGAGGAGGAGAGAATGGAAACAGTAGGAGAGACAGAATGAGAGAGAGAGGTATGGCAGTGCTAGAAGAGGAGAGAATGGAAACAATAGGAGAGAGGGAATGGTAAGAGGTATAATGTATGGGGACTCAATGATCCGTGGTGCTCAAGATAGGATAAGTGAGGAGTGTTTGCCAGTAGGAACGATAGAAAGTATGGCTTTGGCAGTTAAGAGAGGTGAAAGGGTGGATAAGATGATTGTGATAGTGGGAACAAATGACTTGAGTGGTGGTGTAAATAGAGCAGCGAGAGATATGAGATTCTTGCTTGAAGTGATACGGCAGGATAGGAAGGGAAAGCGTGGTGGTGGAGTACTGCTTATGATAAGTGACGACCTATATCTGCTAAGAGTGGAGACTTTGGAAGGCAGTGACACTAATGATTTTGAAAGCATATGGTGTGAGGTAGAGGTGGGCAAGACAGGATAGTTAGTGGGGTGTTGCTACAGACCCAGGAGTACAGAGCGTGGGGACCAGGAAATGTTTAGACAGTTGAGTTTGGCAAGTGCAAGAAGAATGATTGTTATGGGAGATTTTAACTACAGTAGTATAAACTGGGGAGAGGAAGATGCATGTAGCAATAAGGGAATGGGATTTCTAGAATTCTTGAGGGACAAATGTCTTAGGCAACATGTAATAGACGGAACAAGAGGTTCAAGCGTTTTGGATTTGGTTATAGCATCAGTGGAGTTGATAATAACTGAGATGACATCCCTCCCACCAGTTGGAGAGAGTGACCATATGGTTTTGACTTGGAAAATGAATAGACATGCAGGAGTATCAAAGAGATGGGAATGTGTGTGAAATTATAAGGCAGGTGATTGTAATAGTCTAAGATGTCAACTTGAGGAAGTTTCATGGAAGGAAGAATTGGAAGGCCGGGATATCAAAGTGGATGACATACGATATTTAACAGGAATTGCATGCGAAAAAGAGGCTGTGGAAGAGATATAAGGAGACAGGTGAAGAGAAGATGCATGAAGAGTATAAGACACAGGCTAGAAGAGTGACTAGTATGGTAAGGAAGACGAAACTGGAATATGAGAGGAGATTAGCCCTAAGATCCAAAGAAACTCCTAGGGAATTTTTTTAGATGTGTGGCCAGTAGGAGGAGAAATGACTGTGGAAGAATGATATTGTGGGATAAAAATGGGAATAGAGTGACTGATGCAGAGGACGTTGTAGAATTGTTCAATGAACACTTTATTGGAGTATTTCATCCTGGAAGAGTCAATTTTAATGCTAGAGGGATAGGGCAGGTTCGAGGTTTAGAGGTATAATAGGGGAGTGTGTGTTTCAAATACTGAGTACTCTGGATGTCAGTAAAGCTGTGGGACTGTATGGTATTTTACCACAAGTTTTGAGAGAATGTGCTAAGGAACTGACAGTGCCTTTGACCTGGCTTTTCAATGAAAGTCTGGCTGCAGAAAGGTGTCCATGAAATGGAAGGAAGGTAAGATAGTGCCATTGCATAAGGACAGTTGCAGACTGGAAGTGTCTAATTATAGGCCAGTTTATGTGTCATCAGTAGTTAGTAAGATCTTGGAGAAAGTAGTGAAGGATCGTATATACAGCAGACGACGGTAATGTTATCTGTGAGAGTCAACATGGATTTGTGAAGGGGCGCTCTTGTTTTAGTAATATGCTAGCCTTTTATGATAATGTTACAAGAGCATTAGATGAGGGAAATGCATATACTGCCATTTTCTCAATATCAGATTGGTCAACTGGATTCAGGATTGGCTGTCCAATAGGTATAAGAGAGTTGTGTATAGTGGGGCAGTTTCAAGGAAGCAGAGGGTTACAAGTGTGGTCCCACAGTGCTCAGTACCTGGACCTATATTGTTTAACCTTTATATTAATGACAGTGGATTGCAAGAGATATTCAGTTGTTTGCAGATGATGCGAAGCTGGGAAGGATTATTAGTAATAATACAGATGCGGTAGCCCTGCAAGAGGATTTGAATAAGCTAGATAGATGGGCAAATGAATGGGGGTGTCAGTTTAATGCAGCAAAATGTAAGGTCTTGAGGTTTGGGAAACATCGATGGGATGCTGCATACTCTATGGGAGGAGTTATACTGGAGGAAGTAGGGGAGACAAGAGATCTGGGGTTGATGATTGATAGAAACCTGAAATTTAGGGGACATATTGCAAAGGTGGTGAAGGTAACACAGAGGATTGCTGCAATAATGAGGACACTGACCTGCAGAGATAAAACATTTAGCATTCGTTGTATAAGACCCTGATCAGACCACACTTGGACTGTTGTTCTCAGATTTGGTCCCCAGGATTTGAAGGCGATAAATTAACTGTGGAAAGGGTACAAAGGTGGATAACAAAGATGGTTTCAGGACTGTACAATGATAGTTATGGGGATCGGTTGAGGGAATGTGGACTGCAGAGTTTGGTGGATAGAAGAAGGAGAGGTGATATGATTGACTTTTAAACTGTTTAGAAGTGGTTACAGGGTTGACACTGGGGAGTTCTTTCGCTTGGTTGAACAGCGGGAAGGAGTGATGACAAGAGGCCATCCATCCCTGGAAGTTACGAAAGGAAACTGTGAGCAAGAGGGTGAGGAGTGGTTTCTTTGCATGGATGGTGGTCGAACCATGGAATGCATTGCCTGATGGAGTGGTGAAAGTGAGAACGGTCAATGAGTTCAAGGAGTGATATGATAGACTTTCCGTTTCTTACGGGGGCCTCCCCTCGATGTGTTTCTTAGGAAGGACCTCCCACGATGAGTCTTTTTACTCCATGGAGGCCTGGATAATAAAAATGATAATTATAATGGAGATCATATATCATCTCCATGTCACTTTCAAACCTTTCTTTCAGATTACTACCTTCATTCTTCCCTTAAAGATAAACTTCATCCTCTTGTGCATCCTTAATTTTTTGTACCTGCGTTAGCCTACTGTGGACAGACTGTTAGATCATATAATATACAGTCTTGAAGGATACAAAAATTACGTTCATAAGCATCTGTATGGCAAGTTAGGATTGGCAGTTTCCTGACCTCAAATACAGTGTGTGCAAGTCAAGTAATTATTATGGGGAGACATAGATTGGAAGGAAGAAAGATCACGTGGCAGGTAGGAAATGGAATTTATACACGTACTGAGAAATAATTACTTGGAGCAGACTCTGATGGAGGGGACTTGGGATATGAGAGTGTTGGATCTTGTTATAGGATCAGAAGACCTGTCTATAATTAAGTGGCTACATTGCCTCTGATTTGGAAAGTGATCATGTGGTCTTGACTTAGGTGGTATCAAAACGTGGAAATTCCAGTTAGGAAAGGGTATATGTGAAAGTACAAGGCAGGTGATTAATGATACACTTAGAAGCAGCTTGAAGCAGTACCATGGCATAATGATCTACAAGGATGTTCATGGGATATCTAGTCAAGGGATATCCAGAAAAAGCATTATCATGTTGTATACTCAAGGTCAGGAGGGTAAATTGGGTAGGGAGTTAGATGGATGAAAACAAACAAAAAAAAATCTTGTACAGGATATATATAAGGAGAAAGGTAACCAGGTAACTCATGAATAGAAGTATCTAGCAAGAAAAGTGACCAGCATGGTAAAGAAGGCAAAATCAGATTATGAGAAGAAATTAGCTGAACAGGTGAAAGGAAATCCCAAATAGTTTTTTCATTATATGGCAAGTAGGGGGAAGAATGACTATGGAAGGATAACTTGAATCAGTGCAGATGGTGGAGAGAGAACAGAGGCACATGAAGTTTTTGAGTTACTCAGTGATCATTTTGTAGGGGTACATCATCCAAGTGAAGATATTATGACAGAAGGAACAGGGACTGATGTCAGAGCAGTGGTTGAAGAATTAGAGGTACTTAGTATATTGCAGAATCTGAATGCAAATACATCTGTGGGATTGGATGGAATATTGGCTTACATTTTATGACAATGTGTAGGGGAACTGGCAATACATTTAACTAGGCCAGTGGTGGCAAACCTTTTTATGTGTGCATGACAAAAGTTTACAAATCAAGTTGCTGTCTTGCCATGTAGTTTTTAATAGGGGAAAAATTAGTACAAAATTAATTGCAGTATTTTATCGAGACAAGTTTAAAAATTAACATAGAATTTCATAAAAATGAACTCATAATTTGGCATACACATTGTCTTATACAAATCAATATCAACCTATTATCAATTTATTAATTTATCAATAACATTATATCAATGAGATTTTTGCTGTTTTACATTAGATGCCAAATGCTTTATATCATGTTCATATTTTGTCACTGTTAGTAATACACATGGCGAATGAGATTCATCAGTCATTCTATTTCTTAAACTGTCTTTTATAAAATTCATTTCGAAAAATAATGACTCACAAGCAGAGGAGAAAATTGATAATATAGCCATCGCTAGTTTTTTTAAACAACAAAAGGTTTCAGGAATAGCATTCCATGTTTTCAATATTTCCTCTTCTGCATTCTTTTTAATTGCGCCCAATAATCGATCATTTTCCATTATTTCCAAGTCATTTCTCAAATCAACAAACTTTTGTTTCCATATAGAACTAGATTGAAAATCAATTAATTGCATTTCTATAGCTTCCAAATTCAGCCACTCGAAAATCTCCAAATTGAGTTTATCTGCTGATGTGTCTGGATGCAAAATAAATTTTGATGTCTCTGCAAATTGCCTGAACTGTGTATGTAAACCTGCCAATATATAATACATTGAAAACCCAGAACTGAATGTCCAATATGTTTGGTAAATAAATTGACGAATCCATTTTCCTCTCCAGTCATGCTGCAAGCACCATCAGTAGTTACTGATACAATTTTGGAAGGATCTATATCTCTTTCAGCAAGTGCATTTACAACTGCATTGCAAATATCTATTCCTTTTGTTGTTGTTGCTTATCAATTCTTCTTTGATATTATTCCCAACAGAATAACGAATAAAAATTGCTAAACGAGCTGATCAAGTTATGTCGATACTCTCATCAAGACAAAGAGAAATTAAACCAGAAGATTTTATATCTATTTTTTGCTGACGAGTTATATTTTTAGCTATTTCTATGATTCTATCTTTCACTGTGTTTCTAGCCAAAAGCATATCTTTTTATTCTTTGAATAATTTTTTCCTTGTTTTCAAAATCTTCAATGAGAACTGGTGTGCATTTTAACCATGCTTCTTTTATATATTCCCCATTGTAATTGGCAATTACATTTGAGGCAAAAAAACTAGCAGCAGTTATATTTGAATGACTGCCAATAAATTTCATTAGGGTTGTTGACTGGATATTCCTATTTTTAATTGCCCGAGCAATAAATTCTTTCTGTTCGTCCTTACTTTACTCAAGGAGCAATTTATGGTTTGTCTCATAATGCCGTTTTACTGACGACGTTCTGCACACAACTGTCCCAGAACATAAAACACATTGTTTTATTGTCTTTGTTAATCATGCCATACTCTTCAGTCCACCAGCTTTGGAACTCACTCCTATTTGACTGTGATAATTTTCATTTTCTATTTTTGCCAGCCATGTTCAGTAGAACTGTAACAAAATAACTCGAGAGAGCTATTTTGTTACAGTTAAATAAACTTAAATCAAATGCATTTTTTTATAGTTTCAAAAAAATCAACATTTTATTATATGCCTAAATTAAATTATCTTTATAATTCCCATTTATAGTAGCAAAAGAAAACAGTGCACATACGCAACAATAATGCACTTGCCGCTGCTTATTTCTGCCTACTGGCGGATGCTTGGTGAGAAATGCATAACGAACGCACGTGGTTCCCATATTTTTAAAGTTCGTACATTAAACTAACGTTTAATGTTGGATTTAATATCCACTTAATTTATAATTTTGTATCACCGATGTGAAGTCTTTTGGCTATTTATTTTAGTAAATAAGTATTAATAATTAATTATGGAATAATCATAAAGGGTATTAGTACACTTATGTATATGGTGTAGCATGTTGAGAAATATAAAAGTACGCATTTAAATTAGTTATCAATCACAGGACTAATGCTACAATATTGTAGTTTCCTCAGGCCAACATCATTAAATTAACTTGTCAGCGAACACTTACCGTCGAATATAACTTGCCTTCGCGTATAACTGGCACCCCTGATTTCACTTTACAAAAAAAGACATTAAAACATTTTGCATATATACCTCCCACACAAAAACAACATGCCTTCCCCAACAGCCATTATATACTGTAGATGCAAGGGATACAATAAAAAAAAATTAGTTTCATTGTATCCCTGAATAAGGTACAGAGGCTTTTGCAGTCTGTGTAATATATTTCTCAACAAATAATGCAATTAGAGACAGCTGGAATAAAAATGGCGCTAATAATGAATCGCATGTACCCCTCTCACAGAAACTATGCTATAGATGCAAGCAAAACCATATATTTCACCGGAAACACAGTATCTAACTAAAACTCTTGTCTAATTTTTCAATTACATGAAATAAGTGTTTGTGTGATTGCATTTGAAATTGTCGATGTCATTATGACAGATCACAAAGGCTTACTTCAAATAGAATTCTACCATGAATTGAAACATGCTATATAATGCTTGTGTGAGTTCCCTTTCCAGCTCAAATGCAAACAAGGCAATAAAAATCAACCAAAGGTTGAAACTTTGTGTAAGTAGAGCTCGCCGGTAATGAGAAGTTCTGTCGGAACGATAAACGACACCCCATCATGAATGTCTTAAAACTAAGAAGTTTTAAGACATTCATGATGGGGAGTTATCGTTCTTCTTTATAAAGCCTTGATATGATCCAATCTGGATTACTGTACTCAGGTCTGGTCACCTGTGTTTTTTTTGGAGGGGACATTAAGTGATGAGTGGTCTGTGGAATGTTCCTTATGATGATAGATTGAGGGTTTGTGGATTGCAAAAGTTGGTTGGATGGTGAAAAAGATGGGGGATGTATTATAGAAACATTTAAGTTACTTAAAGGCTTTGATAGGATTGATGCAGGGAAAATGTTTCAGCACTTGACTAAAGAGAGCAGAACAAGAGATCATTCCTGGAAGTTGGGTAAGAGTGTGGTTGAACTAGATTTTTTGCTTGGAGAGTGTTGAATGAATGGAATGGGCTGCCTGAGTCAGTTGTAAGTGCTTTGTTAATGGTTTCAAGGAGAGGTATGATAGATTGTGTGGATAGTTTGGGTCTCCCGTGATGAGTCTTAGGACTCCATGGAAGTACTACACATTAATAATAAGTAGGGTTGCGTTAATTTGACACAGATCTGGGAACCATTATTTTGATACCTGATAGCTTGATTTCTCCAAATTAACTTGTGGTTATCTAGAGGGTACCAAGTAAGGGCATTAGTTCAGTTTCAGTTTGAATTGTTTTTGATATTTATTTAGTTTAGTGCTGTGTGCTTGTCAGTTTTAATTTTGTTCTGTAGATACTAGGTAGAAAACCAGCAAAATATCAAGAAACAATCTCGGTAAGTTTAATAAATGTATTTTTTCATCTTTTGGGTGTTGTTCATACCTTTTTTAAACTTGATTATGAATGTACACTTCTATTTGTACTCCATGAAAATGTCTGTGTAGCTGGGAAAAAATATTGCAAGCATTAAACATTGGTTTTAATAATTTCCCATTGCTGTTTTCATTCCATTAAACCTCTAACATAAGATAAAAATGAAGATGTTATTAGAGATTTTGCATGATCATTTAATAACAAGTGAGCAACGCTAATATCAAATAGTATTATTATTTTAACAGGAAGGGATAGGAAAGGTTTGCAAAGGTATGGCAAGAAAAAGTAGACCAGGATCTAAGGTGAATTGAGAGAAAACCAAAATATGAGATTGACAGTGTTGCAGTCATGATAGATAACTAATTTGGAAGTTAATTGGGGTAGGACATTAGTAATCATGTAAACTTATCATGTAGTATTTTGTGCACCCCTTGAGGCTACAAATCAAAAATGTGATGATGATTGTTAATGTCATATTTCAGTGTGTGCATATTTTTGCATACCATACATGAGAGTGGCAACTTTTGCCTTATTGCTCAGTAGGTATATTAGTGAAGATTTGAATGGAGATATTCGGTTGTTTGCAGATGATGCAAAGTTGGGACAAACCATGAAGAGTAGAGATGTTGTGGCCTTACAAGAAGACTTGAATAAATTGAGTGATTGAGCACGGGAATGGGGATGCGAGTTCACTATTGCAAAATGTAAGGTTTTAAAATTTGGACAACAAAGATGGGATGCAGAATTTATGCTTGGTGAGGATATATTGTCAGATGTGGAGGAAATAAGAAATCTGGGGGTGATAGTGGATAAGGATCTGAAATTTAGGGGACACATCGCCAAAAATTGCGAAGACAACACAAAGGCTTCTGGGAATGATGCGGAGGACACTGACTTGTAGAAGTAGGGAGATTCTTATTCCATTGTATGAGGCTTTGATTAGGCCACACATGGACTGTTGTGCCCAGATTTGGTCACCTGGTTTTCAGAAGGACAAAGAGATGTTGGAAAGGGTCCAGAGGTGACTGACTAAGGTCAGTTTCTAACTTCTGGAATGTCGAGTATGAGGAAAGATTGAGAAGATGCAACTTGCAAAGTCTGGTGGACAGGAGGAAGAGGGGAGGTATGATAGAGACCTACAAGTTAGTAAGGGGTTGTTATAGGATCAATGCTGGAGAGGTTCTAAAGAAAATAGCGGCAGATCAGGGTAGAACCAGAGGTCATCCCTGGAAACTGTATAAAGAGGATGTGAGTAGGGGAGTGAGAAGCAAGATTTTTTCATGTAGAGTTGTGAATGATTGGAATGCCTTGCCTGAGAGTGTGGTGTCTGCCGAGAATTTGAGTGTGTTTAAAGCACGGTATGATAAAAGAACCACCCTAATGAGACTTTGACTCCATGTGGTCTTGGGTAATAATAATAATTAATGAACAACTTTTTGGGGATAAGAATTGTGCATCCATGATACAATGAAGTGCGAGATCTCATGAAGGCGTTTCGGAAAGTATTTAAACAGTCTGGCATATTGGAGTTCATTCAGTTCCAAATTGATTTTGGTTTTTGTTAAATTCTTAATTGTATCAGCTGCATGCAGCAAATATGTTAGACTAGCAGTGATATCTCAATTATCTGACTTTCAAATCACCAAACCTTTAACTAGCCAATTCTTGAACAGGTTACAGCTTGAACAACTTTTTTTTTTTTTTTTTTAAATCCTGTAGTTCCTATGCACTGTAATTGGACTAAATGTTTGGTAATCTAATTCCTCTGCGATAGAGACTAAATATGGAACTTTTTTTGATTCTGGCATTTCCAAACATCCATGTCCACTGATTTAATCATAACCTCAGTTGACTGACCAGCAAATTGATTTTCTGGTCAGAACTAGATAATTGAGAGGACACTATATATGAAAAGCCCTTTAAGAGAATTTATAAATTATTCTAAACATGATGAGAATTCCCTCCAGTGATATTCACATGCAGGTCATTTCCCTAACATGAAGCATTCCAGCAAGAGTTTTTTCCCTTTCTAGCTTAAAACATGCATATGTAGGATCACATATGCAGGGGAATGACCAAAACTGGCAAATTGGATCTTTCTGTATAAGACTCTCTCTGGTGTACTCTTATGTGATGAATCATGATATTAGTGTTACAAACAAAACTACGGAATAGTGTGTTAATTATGATAGTAAGCTATGTTAGTAATATGATTGCCTTTTATAATAAAGTGACAAGAGCAGTTGATGAGGAAAAGGCATATAATGCCTTTTTTTTTTTTTTTTTTTTGCAAAGGCATTTGATAGGGTGTCGCATGATAAGCTGATATTTAAATTGCAGCATATGAGTTTAAATGTCGGGTTAGTCAAATGGATTCAGGATTGGCTGACTGATAGGTATCAGAGAGTTGGTGATTTGAAAGTCAAATCACCTGTACAATATGAGTTATGAGGATCGACTGAGGGAATGTGCACTGCAGAGTTTGGTGGATAGAAGAAGGAGAGGTGATATGATTGAGACTTTTAAACTGTTGAGAGGCAGTTACAGGATAGACATTGGAGAGTTCTTTCACTTGGTGGAATGGTGGGAAGGTGCGATGACAAGTGGCCATCCCTAGAAGTTACGATAGCAGGCTGTGTGCAAGAGGGTGAGGAGTGGTTTCTCTGCATGGAGGGTGGTTGAACCTTGGAATCCATTGCCTGAGAGAGTGGTTGGAGTGGGAATGGTCAATGGGTTCAAGTAGTGGTATGATGAACTTTGTGTTTCCTAGAAATGACCTCCCACGATGAGTCTTTTGACTCCATGGAAGTCTGGATAATAATAATAAAAGCTTCTCTGGTTATTAGTCATGCTTAAAATAATCAGATATAATGACATGTAAATGTTTTATTCTGCTGGCCTCCTTTTCACTATAGTATACTTCTTCAGGAAAATGAAGGTTCCATTTGAATACATGTAAATGCAGAATAAATCCTTGAAATCCCACGATAGGTCTTTGGACTCCATGGAGGCTTGGATGTAATGCTATCTCTAATCAATGTTCATAGAATCATTTAAAAATGATAGTTGATATCACAATGAAATATGCATATGATATGCCAACAAATATCAACCATCGTATACAAGGATGAACACTATAAGGTGTCCAAAACCCAAGGATGAACACTATTTCTAAAGATTCCATCAGCAAATTCAGATGAATCAGCTTGTGGCAATTTGTATAAATGACAGTTTCGAGTAGAAAGTTGATACACATTCAAATTTTTGAATTGTATGCAAAGGAGTCATGTAACACTCAACAGAATAAAAGGCAAGAGGCTACGCTAAGTGAATTGTGTTTTGAAAGAAGTTCTTTTCATGAAGGAATAAAGTTGCAAAGTTGGATGTCTTGTAATGTCTCAAAGACATCATCATCTAGATGATTTCATGCAAGGAGGTATTATTGGAAAGCTTGAAGAAGGCTGCAGAATTATTGATATTGCCAATGAGTTTGGAATCTCACATGTTGTTGTATCCACACTCTGGGTAACATTTCAAACCAATGAATGTGTTCAGATGTTTGCTAAGAGGTCGCCCTCACTCTACTATGGAGCATGAAGACTGATTTTTGGTTATAACAACCAAATGTAATCGACACGCCATGGCAGGTCAGCTTGCAAGTCAGCTCCATTCAAGCAGGTTTGCTGATATCTCGAAAAACTGCAACAAGTAGGCTTATATGCCTGAAGGCCTGTAATGTCCTTTTATTCACAGCTCATTGTAGAGCACGTTTTCAGTGGTGTTGTATCCATAAAAATTGGACATGACATGGGCTAATGTACTCCTTACAGATGAGTCATTTTAGTCTTTCCTCTGATTCTAGACACACTTGTTCTAGTGTGAAATTGGTACTGCTTACCATTGCAAGAATGTTCTTGAAAGGGATAGATATGGTGGTACTGGGGTCATGGTGTGGGGAAGTATTATGATTAATTGACATGCCGAGCTTCAAGTGCTGGAAAAAGGGAATATGACTGGTGAACAATATTGCAACGAAGTTGTTCAGCATCATGTTTGATTGAACTATGGTGCTGTTGGTGAAGAATTAATTTTTATGGATGACAATTCCACACCTCATTGTACACGAGTAGTGGTTGATACCTCTGGAGATTAAGGATATTAATTGAATCGATTGGCCAGCATGCTCCCCAGATCTCAACCAATAAAAAACATATTTGGAACACAATAGCAAGATGCATTGCTGCTCAGAATTTCCCTGCAGAAAACAAAAAAGGCCTTATCATTGCTCTGAAGGAGGAGTGAATCGGTTTGCCTCAAGAACTCCTGAATCACTTGGTGCTAAGCATGGCACAACATTGTGAGAGCTGCATTACATATTCCATACCGAATATAAAAGTCTTTCCACATAGTTTTCTGCAAGCACTATACATTAATTCCTTAACTATATCCTTAGGAAATTTGGAACTTTTGCCAGAAGCGTATTGCAGTTTAATTTGTAAGAAATTTATAACACATTTTTTGTGTAATCCGTTCTTTTAGGTTTACATGGTGATCTGAATACATTTTAGAAAATTATGGAGACAACAACCTGGTTTGAGTAAAACTTGAGTTTAATATAAACCAAATTCCACATTCGACGTTTCGACCTTTATATCAAGGTCATCTTCGGGAGCAATACATACCATATACAGAGAAACAAGCTGCACTACAATCTACATGGTTTGTTAAAGTTACTGACCAACCGTTACAACAATTATTGGCCTGACCTCTTGGTGAAAAAAAAAAAAAAAAAAGAAACTTCAACGCTAGAGTCCTATCATTAATATTATCTATTGGTTGTAAAATTACATTGGGAGCAACAATAAGTCTATAAATATATATTTTAACACCATGATTATACATATACCATATATTCCGGAATAAAAATCGACTTTTCAGCATTGAAAAAAAAAGTACTAAATTTTTTAGGTCATATACACGGGGTCAAAAATTGATTGCTTTCCAAGAAAAAACTAGTACGTATCATACTCTGTTAAATTTATTACCAATACATAAAAAGGGCAAATAAGTAAAAATATATCAACTTATATCAAATTTATTTACAGAAAAAAAATTATTTATATGTTATTTAATTATTTATTTACAAAAGAAAATAGGTAGGTAACTAACTACATAATTAAAATTTAATTTTCACTGTCTGAATGTATAAAAAGTTCATTCTACCTCTAGTTCTGTAATTTCTTTCGGTATATCGTCATATAAATTGTATTCGTTTTCTCCATCAGATTTAGCATCAATTTCTTCATCATTCTAAACAAAATCATCTTCCGACCCATCTAATTTGTTAGATATAGCACATTTTTTAAAAGATTTTATTACTGTATCTGGTTTTATTTCATCCCATGCTTTTGCTACCCATTCACACATAGTTACCAAAGTAATTCCAGAAGAGGCTACTAACAAATTCCTTTCCGTAATGCGCACTTATTTTTTGGCATTTTCATTATTAAAGTTTCATTTTTTCTCCAATCACGAACTAGTTTTTCGGTTACTTCAAACTGACGTGCAGCAACACAGGTTAGTATTTTCTTTTGCAAATTTAATCACTTTGCACTTAAAACTCGCATCATATTTCATTCTTTTAAAAGGAGCCATTGCACTTTAGTTCAATATTGGTCAACTGGTCAATACGAAAAAGAAATTTTTCGAGTCAACTTATACGATGAGTATACTATAAAAACTGAATTAAACTCAAAAAATTCCAATGTTGACCTGGCGTATAGCCAGGTCGACTTGTACGCTGGAATATACAGTAAATTCCAACCAGTTGGTATGGAATGGTTTCCAATACTAGCTGAAGGTTGCCTAGAGTCCTGAAGTATGCTGGATACTAAATATTAAGTAGGCTGAATGTGTGCCATCCAGATTCTTGGAATTTTCATTCCACCATTATTGTTGATATTTGGGTGGTTTATCAGAATTTGGCAGGCTTCCTTAAATTTTCTTTCTTACCAGGTTTTTGTATGGTGTATAGAGTGGGTACTTTTCCAGTCGATTTGGTGTAAGGTGTTGAGAGCATGATCTGGGAGGCCTGCTTCACCAAAATTGTTATATTTAATGTGTCTTATGTGTTTTTTTTTTACTTACATATAGGGATTGTATGTCCTGTTTCACCAATGTACAGTACATTACAGGTGCAGTTGATGCAATACACTCCAGGATATGCCAATGGGAGGAGTGGATCCTTAGAGGAGTTGAATCTGTTTTTAAATTTTGTAGGTGGTTTAAAGGTGGCATTGAGATTGTAATGGTGTAGGATTCTGTTGATTTTTTCTGATAACCCTTTAATGTATGGGATTGCTATGGTTTTACTGTAATCTAGATTCTTTTTTTGATGATGTTTTATGCAGTACTTTATTAATAGTATTTTTGTTATAGCCATTATTTATAAATGTGTTGCTGATGATTTTTAGTTCCTGTTTCAGAGCTAGCTGGTTAGAGTAAACTGTTATAGCTCTGTTTTTAAGAGTGTTAATGACTCCATATTTTTGTGATGGGTGGTGGGATGATTTGGCCAACGTGTGTTAGTTTGCGGTAGACCGTGAAGGATAGACTGCCTGAAGGAAGACATGTGACCAGTGTATCTAAGAACAGGAGAGAGTTCTGATTTTGAATTTCGATAGTAAATTGTATGTGTTCATGTTGTTTGTTCAGGTGGCTAAGGAATGTGTTTAGCGTTTGTTGCCCATGTGGCCATATAACGAACAGATTGCCAACGTATCTAAGCCACACTGTAGGTTTCAGAGTGGAGGATTCAAGAGCACTTTGCTCAAATGTTTCCATATAAAAGTTAGCAATTGGTGGGGATAGTGGTGAGCCCATGGCCATACCTTCTTTTTGTAGGTAAAATTTATTTTGCCACACGAAGTAACTGGAATGTAGTACGTGGATGAAGAGGGCTGTAATGTCGGGCGGAAATTTGTTCCATTGGAGAAGAATTGTATCATTGATTGGGACATTTGTAAAAATTGCAGAAATGTCGGAACTGACTAATATGTTATCTTTGTCGAGTGTTATGTTTTTAATTTTGTTTATAAAGTGTTGTGTGTTCTTTATGTAGGAGGGGGAATGTCCTACCAACTCCTTCAGTGTTGACACTAATTTTTTGGCTAAGTGGTAATTAGGGCTATCTATACCTTCCACAATAGGTATAGATACCGGCACATTTTGTTTGTGAACCTTCGGGACATCATATATTCTGAGAGAGTGGGCGTAATGGGGTATAAATTTTTTAACCATGTCTGATGGCCATGAAGTGACCGACTTAAGTAATTTCTCTGTTTTAGTCTTTATCCTGTTTGTTGAGTTATAGTTTTCCAGCTGATAGGTGCTGTTATTGGATACTAGTTGATTCATTTGATGGATGGATGTTGACCTGTCAAGGACAATAGTGGCATTGCCTTTATCCGATTTTGTTATAATTATGTCTTGATTAGCTTTCAAAGACTTGATTGCTTTCTCTGTGCGGTCATATATACGAAGTGCTTTAGTGGACGTAAATTGCTTTTTCAGCTTGATGCAGATAGGAATAAGGTTACTGTCTCTGCATCTCTTTAAAAAGGCCAGCCGATTGATCATGAGGGAAATATCTTTAATTTACCGTACTGATTTGGTACAGGAAGTAAGCTTTAACTTACCATACTGATTGGCCTGACCTCTGATTTTCACCAGAGTTCAGGCCAATAATTGTTGTAACGGTTGGTCAGTAACTTTAACATACCATGTAGATTGTAGTGCAGCTGGTTTTTGGGTATATAGTATATATGCTCCAGATGATGACCTTGATATAAAGGTCGAAATGTCGAATGTGGATTTTGGTTTATATTAAAACTAAAGTTTTACTGAAACACGGTTATTATTATTATTCAGGCCTCCATGGAGTCAAAAGACTCATCGTGGGAGGTCCTTCCTAAGAAACACAAAGTCTATCATACCACTCTTTAAACTCATTGACCGTTCTTGCTCCCACCACTCCATCAGGCAATGCATTCAACGGTTCAACCACCCTCCACGCAAAGAAACCACTCCTTACCCTCTTGCTCACAGTTTCCTTTCGTAACTTCCAGGGATGGCCTCTTGTCATCACTCCTTCCCGCTGTTCAACCAAGCAAAAGAACTCCCCAGTGTCAACCCTGTAACCACTTCTAAACAGTTTAAAAGTCTCAATCATATCACCTCTCCTTCTTCTATCCACCAAACTCTGCAGTCCACATTCCCTCAGCTGATCCTCATAACCATCTTTGTCATCCATCTTTGTATCCTTTCCACAGTTAATTTATCCCCTTCAAATCCTGGGGACCAAATATGAGAACAATAGTCCAAGTATGGTCTGATCAGAGACTTATACAATGGAATGATAACCCTCTTATCTCTGCAGGTCAGTGTCCTTCTCATAATAGCAGCAATCCTCTGTGTTACCTTTACTACCTTTGCAATATGTCCCCTTAACTTCAGGTTTCTATCAATCATCAACCCCAGATCTCTTGTCTCCCCTACTTCCTCCAGTATAACTCCTCCCATAGAGTATGCAGCATCCCATCGATGTTTCCCAAACCTCAAGACCTTACATTTTGCTGCATTAAACTGACACCCCCATTCATTTGCCCATATATCTAGCTTATTTAAATCCTCTTGCAGGGCTTCCACATCTGCACTATTACTAGTAATCCTTCCCAGCTTCGCATCATCCGCAAAGTTGTCTCCATAATTTTCGAAAATATGTTCGGGTCACCTTGTAAGCCTAAAAGAAACGATCTTCATCATCCATGGAAATGATACTCGCAAGCGTAGCAATCGGTATGGTAAACACCTCATATATATGACCGCACAGAGAAAGCTATAATTAGAGAGCAAATCCACATAGCCCGCAAAAACCTAGCAATAACGAAAAATCAGGTTTCATAATTGCAATCCGAACTATCGAGTTATATAAATCCAGATGTTCTACAACTACATGAAAGAATTACTGATAATTCGACCAAATATATCCTAGAAAACAACAAAGAAAAACTCAAGTCCAAATTTCACATTATGAAACAACGGCGAAATATGGCTGCCAATCATACGTATCCAACCAATCAAAAGATCTCCTATCCGGTAAGTAACTCCAACAGTGAACAACAAACTAGGGAGACGAGGAGTGACCAACCACTTGCAAGCAAGAACCATGTGATCAACTTATCAAGCCACACCTTAAATAGCGGCCGACTTGTGCTACTTGATAAAGGCCTTAACTATGCAGTAGCACCTAAAATGGTCAATAAATTGTATTTTATTTACCACATAGAAAGAGGCATTAGGTCCCTACCCAATAATATATCCAATAAAATACGATTAGAAATCAGTAATGTTCTGAACAATAAGAAAACCATACAAAACTAGCTTACAAAAACGGAACTAACAGCAATCAAGTCTCTGAAAGCTAATTAAGACATAATTATAACAAAATCGGATAAAGGCAATGCCACTGTCATCCTTGACAGGTCACCATCCATCCATCCATCAGATGAATTAGCTGGTAAACTATAACCCAACAAACAGGATAAAGAATAAAACAGAGAAATTACTTAAGTCCATCATGGCCATCAGACACGGTTAAAAAAACTTATAGCCCATTACGCCTGCTCTCTCAGAATATATGGTGTCCCGAAAGTACACAAACTAAATGTGCCGCTATCTATTCCTATTGTGGAAGGTATAGATAGCCATAATTACCATTAGCCAAGAAATTAGCGTCAACACTGAAGGAGTTGGTAGGTCATTCCCTCTCTTATATGAAGAACACACAACACTATATAAACAAAATTAAAAACATAACACTCAACAAAGATGACTTATTAGTCAGTTTCGACATTTCTGCCCATTTCGCAAATGTCCCAATCATTGACACAACTCTTCTCCTACTGAACAAATTTCCGCCCGACATTACAGCCCTCTTCATCCACGTACTACATTCCGGTTACTTCATGTGGCAAAATAAATTTTACCTACAAAAAGAAGGTATGGCCATGGGCTCACCACTATCCCCACCAATTGCCAACTTTTATATGGAAACATTTGAGCAAAGTGCTCTTGAATCCTCCACTCTGAAACCTACAGTGTGGCTTAGATACGTTGGCAATCTGTTCGTTATATGGCCACATGGGCAACAAACGCTAAACACGTTCCTTAGCCACCTGAACAAACAACATGAACACATACAATTTACTATCGAAATTGAAAATCAGAACTCTCTCCTGTTCTTAGATACACTGGTCACATGTCTTCCTTCAGGCAGTCTATCCTTCACGGTCTACCGCAAACTAACACACGTTGGCCAAATCATCCCACCACCCATCACAAAAATATGGAGTCATTAACACTCTTAAAAACAGAGCTATAACAGTTTACTCTAACCAGCTAGCTCTGAAACAGGAACTAAAAATCATCAGCAACACATTTATAAATAATGGCTATAACAAAAATACTATTAATAAAGTACTGCATAAAACATCATCAAAAAAGAATCTAGATTACAGTAAAACCATAGCAATCCCATACATTAAAGGGTTATCAGAAAAAATCAACAGAATCCTACACCATTACAATCTCAATGCCACCTTTAAACCACCTACAAAACTTAAAAACATATTCAACTCCTCTAAGGATCCACTCTTCCCATTGGCACATCCTGGAGTGTATTGCATCAACTGCACCTGTAACATACTGTACATTGGTGAAACAGGATGTACAATCCCTATATGTAAGTAAAAAAAAAAACACATAAGACACATTAAAAACAACTTTGGTGAAGCAGGCCTCTCAGATCACACTCTCAACACCTTACATCAAATCGACCAGAAAAGTTCCCACTCTCTACACCATAGAAAAACGTGGTACGAAAGAAAATTTAAGGAAGCCTGCCAAATTCTGATAAACCACCCAAATATCAACAATAATGGTGGCATGAAAATTCCAAGAATCTGGATGGCACACATTCAGCGCATACTTCAGGACTCTAGGCAACCTTCAGCTAGTATTGGAAACCATTCCATACCAACTGGTCGGAATTTATATGTATAATCATGGTGTTAAAATATATATTTATAGACTTGTTGTTGCTCCCAATATAATTTTACAACCAATAGATAATATTAATGATAGGACTCTAGCTTTGATGTAAGTTTTTTTTTTTTTTTCACCAAGAGGTCAGGCCAATAATTGTAACGGTTGGTCAGTAACTTTAACAAACCATGTAGATTGTAGTGCAGCTTGTTTCTCTGTATATGGTATATATGCTCCAGAAGATGACCTTGATATAAAGGTTGAAATGTCGAATGTGGATTTTGATTTATATTAAACTAAAGTTTTACTCAAACATGGTAGTTGTCTCCATAATTTTCTAAAATGTGTTTTTGTGTAATATAATTTATTAGTATCCTAGCAATAAATTTATGTCCATGTTTGGCTGTAGTCATTGAAAGTTTTTTCATATACAGGTAAAAATATTGTTTGTCCTTAGCTTTTGAACTAGTGTATTAGAGCATGGATTCTGTTGACTTTAGTTAATATTTCAAGATTTATTATTATTTTTTATATAGTTAATTTTCTAATCTTTATATTCCTGATGAAGCCTACCATGGCTTTATAGGACTCTAGCAGAATAAAAAAAAATTATATACATGATATGACTATATATATATTTTATATTTTTTTACCATATTGGGAGTGGTTTAAATCTGGATATGTAGTTGCTTGCAGATGATGCAGAGTAAGTTGGGGAAAAACAGTGAGTGATAGAGAAGGTTTTTGAACTTAAATGAGGATTTCAATAGGCTGTGTGAGTGAGCAGACAAATGGAGTAGCCAGTTCAGTGATACAAAATGTAAGATTTTAAAACTTCAAAAGCAAGGCTAAGATGCGTAGTACACAATTGCTAGGGTTGTCTTTAGGAGATAAGGTATATGCAGACAAAGACTTAAAATTATACATGGTACTAAAATTGTGACAATATCACAACAGATTGTGGAGAACATTGACATATAATGTTTGCACAGAATATGCTGGGTATGAAGGAAGACTGAGGAAATACAATTTGCAGAGCTTTTGGATAGGAAGATGACGGTATTATGATGGAGACATGAGTTGATAAGGCACATTTTTGGGATCAGCTTTTAAGAGATTTTTCATAGAAGGGCAGAGAGAGAGAGGGAGGGTAGAACAAGAAGCCATCCCAGGAGAGCAATAGCAGGTTTTTTGCATGGGAAGTGGATTACACTGCCTGAGAGAATGGTGAGTGTGGAAACAATGAATGAGTTATATGTTTGACAGTGGGCCTTTTGAAGACGACAATGTCTTTTATACAATTTAAGCAGGGATTTTTAAATTATTTGTTAGTGGTACAAATAACCAAACTATACAAAAAAACATGAAGTAATTTTAGTTCATATTTTATATTACATCAATTATCCTGACATTGGAATGTTATATTTTTTATTGTTTTAGAGATGGAGATGTAAGCAGTTTCATTTAAGATGCTGTGGTCATTTGACTGCTTTAAGAATATTATGTATGAATCTGTCTGGAATGGTTCCTAACAGCAGTGATGGTGAGTTTAACTGATTACTGAAATATAGGTTTTACATAATAATAATAAAGCAATTTGAATATTGAAATTTTGAAACTTTTGCATAACTGCAGATTCTTCAAATAAAATTTAGTATTTCATATAAAAAAATGAAATACTAAAGAAATTCATTAAAAAAATTTTATGGAATTTACAACCGTGTTAAAAAAAACTTCTTTTATTATCCTGACGTTTCGATCTTCACATCAAGATCATCATCTGGAGCGTACATAAATATACAGGACAAGCTGAGTTACATCATTAACTGTAAGCTAGAGAAACAATGATTTGATCACATGTTATTCTACTGGCATGACCTCTGGTGAAAAAAATAAAAAAATAAATAAAAATAAAAATATATACAGGACAAGCTGAGTTACATCATTAACTGTAAGCTAGAGAAACAATGATTTGATCACATGTTATTCTACTGGCATGACCTCTGGTGAAAAAAATAAAAAAATAAATAAAAATAAAAAATAAATTTTTACATCAAGCTAAATTCTATTTTACAATGACAGGAATAAACATTCTTTTAGATGGTTTTCTTTCAGAAACAATTGGTGTCCTATTTTTAGTATTACAATTCTTATTTTTGATTTACAATACTGGATTTTCTACAGTCCTGTTTATAGTTGTTCTTGGTGAGGAAGGTCGAATATATACCTTCCATATGTTTGGGATTTTTAGACCATCATTGTTGTTCAGATTGGGGTGGTTGATAATAATTTCACAGGCTTTCTTGAATTTCCGTTCGTACCATGTTCTAGTGTGATGTAGACAGCTGGTGGTTTTCCAATCAATTCTGTGTGAGGTATTCAGGGCATGATCAGATAGGCCAGCTTCACCATAATTATTATATTTAATGTGTCGTTTATGTTCTTTTTGTCTAATAGGAATAGTGCATACTGTTTCTCCTATATATGGTATGTTGCACGTACAATAAATCCGGTATACTCCAGGGTGAGCTAGTGGAGTGGGTCTTTGGATGAGTTGAGTAAGCTTTTTGATTTTGCAGGAGGTTTAAAGGTGGCTTTGAGCACCTTTAAAGTGTGAAACAGGAGGTTTAAAGGTGTCACACTTTAAAGGTGCTAATAAGAATTGTAATACTAAAAATAGGACACCAGTTGTTTCTGAAAGAAAGCCATCTAAAAGAATGTTTATTCCTGTCATTGTAAAATAGAATTTAGCTTGATGTAAAAATTTATTTTTTATTTTTATTTTTATTTATTTTATTTTTTATTTTATTTTATTATTTTTTTTTTACCAGAGGTCACGCCAGTAGAATAACATGTGATCAAATCATTTTTTCTCTAGCTTACAGTTAATGATGTAACTCAGCTTGTCCTGTATATTTATGCACGCTCCAGATGATGATCTTGATGTGAAGATCGCAACATCAGGATAATAAAAAAAGTTTTTTAACACAGTTGTAAATTCCATAAAATTTTTAAAATGAATGCTGATCACCGTGTAACCCTAAAAGAAAGAAATACTAAAGAAACATTTAACCTCATGTTAAGCACATTAATATAAGAGGGGATTCATAATGTCTCCCAGTTTTTTTTTATTTTTTTTTTATTTAAAATTTAAGTGGATTATATCCAAATATACAAGTGGCTAAATCTTAAAGCTGTTTTCTTTTCTCATTGTGTTAAGGTACTTGTGATGATGCTACAGTAGTAGAAGTTAAGACTATAGGAAGAACATAAAATTCTTCTATCATCATCTTCATCATCTTCCTTATACCCTCTTTTACCTTGCGGTGTCGAGGGTCCATTGGTCATCGGACCTCACTCCGTTTACAGGATAAGGTGGTCAGCCTTATGCCCAGGTGTATCCTATGGCCTGTAGTGTTGAGTTCTAAAGGCCAGTTTGCCTGCTTTGCGGGATGAAAAACCCCAGAATAAACTGGGGAAAAAACCCTGCTGTCCATGCCCAAGACTGGCTAACTTGGCTATGGCTGAGGAAGATCCTTCAGCTCCTCACGTCACCGACTGGAATCGAACCTAGGACACTCCTTCCCCAGGCATATGGTTGAGAAGCGCAAAGCCACGTTATATTTATTATCACGAGACCTCCAGAGTCAAGAGATTTATCCTGGGAGGTCCCACTTTTGCAAGCACAATTCATCTTACCTCGACTTAAATGCATTCACTGTCCTGCAGTCACCACACTCTTACTATGCATACCACTCTCCATGCAAAAAATCAACTCCTTCCCATTGCTCACACCTGCGTTATACAGCTTCCAGGGATGGTCTCTCGTCCCCCCCCCCCTTGTCTCCAGATATTCTATGAACAATCTCATCTATGTTAATCTGGTAATTACCCCCTTACCAACTTATACGTCTTGATCGTGATCTCCCTTCTTCCTTCTATCCACTAGGCTCTGTAATTTTAATTCTCTCCATCTGTCCTCATATTCCACATTCCAGAGACCAGAAACCAACTTAGTCGATTGTCTCTGAATCCTCAACATCTCATCATCCTTTTGAAAACCAGTCAACTAAATGGAATCAAAACATCCTTACTTTTGCACATCAGTGTTCTCCCCTTATTCCAATAATCTGCTGTGTTGTCCTCACAGTTTTCACAAAATCTGCATGAAATTTCAAGTCCCTATCCACCATTACTCCTAGATCTTTCTTCTCCACCTCCTCTAAAATATCCCCACTAGTCCTGTACTCTGCATCCCATCTTTGCTTCCCAAATTTTAAAACCTTATGCTTTGCTATGTTGAACTTACATCCCCACACCTACCCATTCACACAGTCTATTTAGGTCCTCTTGCAAAGCTACAACATCTGCTTTACTTCTCATAACTCCAACTTTGCATCATCTGCAAACAACTGTATATTGCCATTAAAGTCCTTACTAATGTCATTTACATACAAATTAAACAATGGCTCCAGAACAGACCCCTGAGGCACGACACTGGTGAATTTCCTCTTCTGGGAATATCACTCCCCCCATACACAACATGCTGATACCTATCAAACAGCCAATCTCTAATCCAATAGACTAATCTACTATCCAGCCCCATCTGTTCCAATTTAACTACTAGTTTGTCATGTGGCAATCTATCGAAAGCCTTTACATAATCTATATATACTACTGTATATGCATCTCCCCCTTGTCCAATGTATTCGTCACCCTCTTATAATAAGTAAGCCGATTGCTAAAACACAGTCTTCCTTTAGCAAACCTATGCTGTCAATTAAAGAGAATTCTACTGCTGTGAACCCAGTTCTGAATCCTTGTCCTCACTACCTTCTCCAACACCTTCACCTCAACTCTAGACAAGCAGATTGGCCTATAATTCGAAGCCTTAGTCTTATCATCTCCTTTATGAAGCAAAACAATTTTGCCATCTTTCCACTTCTTTGGAACTTGGGCTAATCTAAGACTCATGTTAAAAATGTACATTAAAGTTGTTAACTCCCTGGAATATTCTCTCAAGATACACAGTGAAATTCCATCAAGTCCCATGGCATTGTTACCATCAAGTTTACACAATTCCTCGTATATCTCCTGCTTACTCACCATCATTGATTTCTCCCCCCCATTCCCACTACTCTCAAGGTTTACATTTTGTTATAATGTAACAAACCAGCCAATCTACCGGCCAAGACATCTATAGACATCAGGGTTATCATGGATGTGAAGTGCATATCAAAATTGCATTACCATTGATATTACATTGAAATATATGATGGATACGAAGCGTATGAGGAAGCGTATTTGATCCATAATGGCCAGTAAGGTGGTTAATGAGCTGCACATTCAACATCTGAACTATATCCTCCTCAGTGTTCATCATTCTCCTATTATCATTGACCAACATCCTCCTCCCATAATCATTCTTTCTACTGACCACATATCAAAAAAACTCCCTAGAATTTCTTTTAGTGTCATTTGTGAAAGTGAGTCGCCTTCCTTGCTTGCTGTTTGTACTCCTCATGTAACTGATTATCTCCTTTCATCTTGTGCCACCTCAACAATGCCTTTCTCTTCCAGAATGCATGCTTCACCTCTTCAGTCATCATTTTATACCTACCTTATTTAATCTCCTGACCTCCGGAATACACTCAGTCATTGCCTCTGCTAGATACTTTCTTTTTAGAGACCAGGCAGCATTGATTTCCTTCCCATCCAATTCCTGATTCCATGATATCGCTGCAAGCTGTCTTCTGAGTTTGTCATAATCATCCACCTTATAGTTTCACATATAACCCTTTGTCACAAAAGTCCAGATATGGCTGGCCACCACCCAAGTGATCACTTTATGGTCACTTTCAGCAACTAGAGGAAGACGTGACACTTCATTTACAACAATATCTTCTGATTAGATAATCAAATACAAGACCGTTGATCCACGTGTAGCCTCTGTTATGTACTGCTTAAGGTTGTTATTTCTTTGAAACTCAAGATCTCTGGTTCCTGGTTCATTCTCTCTGGTTCCTGATACTGTCTCTTCATTGCAGTCTATACTACCATAATTGAAATTGCCCATAATTATCACCTTTTTCTTATTAGTCAGACCAGTTTGTCTAAACATTTCCTTCTCACTGCTTTCCACATTACCAGGTCTATAGTGACATGCTACTAAACATTTCAACCTATCCACCTCCACTTCACACCAGACTGCTTCAAAACCACTATCAGTATTTGCTCCTTGCATCTCCATCTTAGATAGGCACAACTCGTTTGCATCATCAAAAACACTTTTCCTCCTCCTTTTTTGCCTTTTCTTTTTTCACGAAAGACTACATATTCCTGCATCTCTATTCTTGTCATTTTGCTGTTGCTTGTTAAGCCATTGCTAAAGGCTTTTAGAGAGAGAGAAAGTGATGGGTATAATGATATCTTATTAGACTAAACTAGACTTCTTGTGGTGAACATTATTCACCAGTAAAGCTTCATAAGCAGCTGTACTAAATGTCTTGCCTTGAGAACTAAAATCCACTAAAATCCTTTTCTTTTTTCACGTTTTAGGCTGACATGCCCAGCCTAAAACTATTCTTGAGATCAGGCAAGTTAGTGATAGTTAACTATAATATCCAATTCAGAGAAAGTGATGAACAGCTTGTATTGATCTCAAGAATAGTTTGTTAAAATGGATATTTAGCTACAGTGAATTTGTTTTATAATACCATTGTATTTTTTGGCTTCAGTAAGAGGCATTTGTTTCTAAGCTTCTGCTTTTCGGAGAGGAACTAGGATGCTTGCATACCATGGATTCCATCTTAGTATCAGAATTTCCATGTCATTTTTCTTGGTGATGATTAAATGCAAAGAGCCTTTCCCTATTCAGAATATCAGGTTTTAGCAAGTTGGTGAATGAAGGTCTTATTTTGTGCAGTAAACGTACATATATTCTTGTAGCATGTCTGAACCTGTGGTTCAAACATAGAATATGCATAAGCACAGTAATGCTTTACATTTATCAATAATGTAAACATCAGTTATTTTGGAAAGATCAGCTCAACCCATCTTCAGTGATAAAGTAAGTACAGTCTATTTTGAAACAAGAACATATAACACTCAGCTGACTCTTCAAATCACAATGATGTGTAGTCAAATTACGACATCATAATAGAACTTCAGAATTCTTCATAAACAGATAAACAAATATTCAGGAATAAAGCAATATTTATAGAGGGGGTGTACTTGGACATTGGAGATACCATCCACTTAAGTATGCAGGAGAATAAGTGAGCACAAAGATTATATTTGTTCAAATACTATGTAGATGTTTGCAAATGTTTTTAGGCAGGAGATGAATTTCATCACCCATTTGGAGACCTGGTCTTGGTTTTCCCTTTCAGTCATTTCCAGCCATAGATGACTTTGTAGGCCTTGCCCACAAAGTATTCCTGGTGAGATTTTTACAGGGTAGTTCACCTTTTGCTTTCCCCAACTCCCCGATTTTATCTGTGCTCGGGACCGGCATATGGCTGGGATGTATTCATGACTATAAGCCATGTGTGCTCATGGGAGAAGATTGGGAGACCACCACCTTATTATTGGAGTGATAAAATAACTGTGCAATCTTCCATCAGAAAAAACCTGTAAATGGGCCTCCGAGCTTCCTGAACTTGTACACCCAGTATCTCGGGAAGAGGTACAGGAAGCCTTAACCATGTCACCATCGATATGGATAAAATACATCACTTCTCTACACTTCATATCTATCATATATTTCAATGCAATATCAAACTTTAATATGCACTTCACATCCTTAGTAACCTGGACATATATACACGTCATTTTCAGTTGAGTAGTTAAAACTCACCAAGAATGGCAAGGCTGCAGGAGTGGATTATCCTCTCCGAGTTTCTGGCTTCAGGTCAGGAAGGAGTTGCTGTCACTAGGTCCTGGCCTCTGACAACACAGATTGAAGCAGGCTTCCAGAAGAAACTTAAATCTGGAGTCACTTTCATTGACCTAACATCAGCTTATGACGCAGTCTGGATCAGGGGCCTCCTCCTAAAGCTAGGCATTATTATAAGGTGCAAAAATACTTTTGATCTTCTTGAATCCATTCTCTCCAACAGAAAGATCCGGCTGGCATATCGGTAGAAAAAAAAAGGCAGGCCCAGATTCCTCCACAATGGTTTCCCATAGGGCTCTGTGTTAGACCCTTTACTCTTTAACATCTACGTGTCCGACTTACCACATACTAGCTCAAGGCAAATATATGTACACCAATGACCTAGCGATCATCCTACACTAATTTACCTCCTTTGCCAACCTGGAATCAACCTTGAACACAGACCTGAACATCCTGGAAGAGTGTTTCAGGCAGTAGTACCTGAAGCCAAATCCAACAAAAACCTTGTCCACGGTATTCCACTTCAACAATGCAGAGGCAAATCGACACCTCAACCTCTCTTTCTGTGGTAAAATGGTAGAATATGAGCCTCACCCGAAATACCTTGGCGTGAGCCTCGACAGAAGCCCAACCTATAATAGGCACATCACCAACCTGTCCAACAAAATTAAAACAAGGAATAATATAATTTCAAGGCTTGCTGGAACAACCTGGGGTTGTGGTGCAGAAGTCCTAAGGTCGTTTGCGCTAGCCCTCGCATTTTCTGCAGCAGAATACTCTGCCTCCCATCTGAGAAAGAAGCGCGCACACTAACATTATAGAACCCAGCTAAACTCTACCATGTGCACAATTAGTGGGACTCTGCAAAAGACTCCTCTTCCCTGGTTGCCTGTCCTATCTAATATTGCTCCACCAAATATACGGAGAAGACAAGCCTTGATTAAAGAATTTAATAAAGGAATGAGTAACCCACTTCTGTCCCTGCACCAGACTCTCATAAATCCACCTAGTCTTCACCTAAAATCAAGAAATCCTTTCTGGTCCATGGACAAACTCTCTTCAGCTGCCTTACCATCAACACCTGACATGTGGAGAGAGAGAGAGAACACTGGTTCAACAATCTTCCAACAAATGGCTTCCTGGTTGAAGATTCCTGTACTCTGCAGCCTTGTTTTGTTCTTCCTAGGAAGATTTGGTCATCCAACAGGATCAGAACTATCCAGAGCAGATGTGGCTACCTACTTGAGAAGACTGAAAGATAACAGTGTAGTGGGGAAGGCTATCAGGGTGCTGTCGAGGTATGAAAACAATGAGTTGTGACGAAGATCCAAAATCACGAATGGTATGCTAGCAGAACTGTATAAGGAGAAGGGAGTACAGTTTGTGGATGTATCGCATGTGTTCTAGGGAAGAATGAAATTATACAGGCGTAATGGGTTGCATTTCAATGGCTTTGGAGTGAGTGTACTGGATGGAGGCACAGTGTGTGATATGTGCAAGAGATGAAATATAAAATCAGGAGAGTGGTATTAAAGAGACAGAAGTGCTTGGCAGTGAAAATAGTAGTAGTAGTGTGTGAGAGATGAAGAGAGAACAGGAATGCAACCAGAACAGGGAAATGGGAGCCCGGGTGGACAGGAAGAGTGGATGTTGAAAGTAGCAGCGAATGTGTGTATGAAGATGATATTGTGATATGGGTGGGGAAATTGAGATTGAGCAGATATGTGGTAAGTGGTGATAAAGGTGATTGGGCAGGTGTGGTGAACAAATCGCAGCCAACAAGTGGCTTGGATAGGACTGGTTATAGACCTAAAAACGAATTACTGTGTTTGTTTACAAATGCCAGAAGTAACAGAAATAAGGGAGATGAATTGGTTTTACTGATTGAGTTTATTTGCTCCCAAATCATTGGAATAAGCGAAATATGCTTGAATGAAGATGATATTCTAACAGGAATAGAAATGGAAGGGTGCGGTATTTTTTGCTAGGATAGAAAGGACAAGAGGGGAGGTAGAGTGTTGCTGATGATAGCAGGGGAATTATGTCTACATAAAATAGACATGAAAGAGGGAAATAGTGGCAATGGTTATGAGGCAGTATGGAAGTTGATAGGTATTTAGTTGGATGTTGCTATAGGCCCGGAAATGTGGAGGGTGGTGATGAAGAAATGTATAAACAACTTGGATTAGTAAACAAAGGAAGGATAATTATTATGAGTGATTTTAATTATGGCAGTATAGATTGGAATTAAGAGATAGCATTTGGGAATACGGGTAATTAATTTCTTGAGTTCTTGAGAGATTAGTATCTCAGGCAGCACTTGAAAGAGAGCATGTGAGGATCGAGTTTTTAGATCTGATCATTTCATCAGCGAATGTAATTGTGAGTGGGGTCTCACACTTTCCTCTAGTTGGTGAGAGTGATCATAAAGTGATCACCTGGGTTGTGACTAGCCATATGCCGACTTTTATGAGGGAAAGGCTGTGTGTGGAACTATAAGGCTGGTGATTATGACAAGCTTAGGAGACAGCTTGGATCTATAACATGGAACGAAGATGGAATTATGTAATGTCGATTTTGGATTTTTAGGTTATTGGCATTACTGAGACATGGCTAACAGAGGATGGTATAGTTTGTGGGATAGAATGTGAATGATATAGTGTGTTTAGGGAGGATAGAGAGAATAGAATGGGGAGGGGGGAAGGGTTATTGTTGATAGCCAGTGAACTGCAACCAAAGAGAGTAGAAGTTCAACTGCAGGACAGTGAAATTAGCACATTTGAAGCTGTCTGGTATAAAATAGAGGCCAGCAGAACAAAATATACAGTTCGATGCTGCTATAGACCAGTGGATGGAAAAGATGATGGAGGTAGTATGCATCGGCAAATAGATTCAATGAGTGGAGTAGTACAGGCAATTATTTATGGGGGATTTCAACTATGGGAACATAGATTGGAAAGAGGAGGAGATATATGGGTGGTAGGAAATGGAATTAATTCAGTTACTAAGGGATCATTAATCATTACCTGTGAACACTTTGTAAGAGTACATCATCCAGGTGGTGATATTGAAGGAATGAGAGAGCCAAAGGCTTATGTAGGAAACTGAGGTAAATGAAATGGAGGTGCATAGCATATTAAAGAACTTTAATGTTAATACAGCTGTGGGATTGGATGGCATACCAGCTAGGGTTTTATGTGAAGTAACGAGAGCATTGTCAGTGCCCTTGACCATATTGTTTAATCTAAGTCTCAGTGCTGAGTTAGTCCCAAAGAGGTGGAAAGAGGGGAAAAATAGTTCCATTGCATGGAGGAGGCGCAATGACTGATCAGCATATCAGGAGTTGTTGTCAGAGTATTGGAAAAGTTGGTCGAGCAAAATACAGAAATGGATAGATGGAAATGGGATACTGTATGGAGGACAGCATGGTTTTGTGAGGGGTAGATCATGCCTTAGTAACTTGCTCACGTTTTATAATACAGTGACTGCTGAACTGGATAAGTGTAATGGATTTACAGTGATACTGTTGGACTTTGCTAAGGCCTTTGACAGGATACCAGATAGAATTCTAATCAGTAAACTGCAGTACATCGGGATGGATATAGGATTGGTGAGATGGATAGGAGGGTGGTTGATGGAAAGATATCAGAGAGTAGTTTGTTCAGGAGTAGAATCCCAAAGAAGGCCTGTAACCAGTGGCATGAAGCAGAGTTCTATTCTAGGACCACTGCTGTTTAATTTGTACATTAATGATAAGGAAAGGATCTGAGAGGAACTGTTCAGTTATTTGCTGATGATGTCAGAATTTTGGAGGATGATTTGAATAGATTGGCAGACTGAGCAAAGGAGAATGTATGTCAGCTTAATGTGGCAAAGTGTAAGGTTATGCATTTTGGGGTGAAAAGATTACTAACTGTATATATATTGGTGGAACTGTACTCCAGGAAATTGACGAAGCCAGAGATTTGGGAATGTTAGTGGATAGGAGTTAAAAGTTTAGGAGGATACATAGCAAAAGGGGCTAAAGCAGCTCATCAGATTATTTGTTGCTGAAGAATACCTTGATGAGCAGAGACAAGCAGGTTATTGTTCCTCTTTACTGAGCCTTGATACTGCATACAGATCTGGGTGCTAGGGTTTCTTGGTGATAATGAGGAGGAGGAGAGGATTGAGAGGCGAGTGACCAAGATGGTACCAGGTCTGTGGGATGAATCTTATGAAGTTGAAGATTTGTTGAAGAAATGTTGTTTATATATATATATATATATATATATATATATATATATAAATCATTTTGTTCCATAAAAAAAAAAAGGGTGTGTAGTTATGTTGTTGTAGTTGATAATAATAATAAAAAAAATTAAGTAAAATATATATTTTGCGACCAAGCAAAAAAAGTAACCAAAAATAATCTTTCTATGGATATTTTATTATTTATTAATTTGTTAGTTATATGAGCTCAGCATTATCAAAAATATATGCATTTTATTGAAAAATTATTTTATGAAATAATTTTATTAATATCATTTTTTTTTTTTTATTTCTCCCACACTGAAAAGGTAGAACAGGATAGAGCTTATTTCAGCCTTTCAGGAGTAGAATAATCTGTTGATATTCTTTTTGAACTTTTGGAGATCTGTTAGTCCTTTGGAAATGCTTCATGGGAGAGGCTGGGCCACAGAATTGAGGTTGATGGAATGAAAGATTACTGGGAATAGCATGTTCATTAGGTTCCATATCTTTCTAGTTTGACTGTAAAGGGATGTAAACAAGCTATTGCTCAAGTTCTTGTAGATCTGGCAGAAATGGGAGGCATAATGGATGCTAGTTCTGCTGAAAATTGGCCGTGGAAATATCTGTAGAAGAGATACAATGCAGAAACTGATCTTCTATGGGAAAGTGGCTGTCATTAATCAACAGGCCCTTTTCTGAACAGCATCAAGAAATTTTAGGGAGGCATTAGGTGCACCACCCCACCATATACGAGAGCGGTATTCTAGTGTTGGTCTGGTTTGGGATTTATACAGAATAAGTAACTATTCAGCAGAGAAGTACCATTTTGATCAGAAAAGGATTCCAATATTTTTGGAAGCTGTTGATGCTACAGAATTGATATGATTGTACCAGGAAAGGTTTGCAGTAAGAGTCAGTGCAAGAAGAGAGATTTGGTCTTGATTGTTGTGCTCAGCATTATCAAAAGCAAGCAGAGAAGATCTGAGGTCTTTTTTTATGGGAAAACAAACAGAACTGCATTTTGGAAGCATTGAAGTTGACTAAATTGCTTTCACCCCAATCGAGGACACCATGAAGATCAGATTCAGAACACTTATTATAGATGATCTTGAAGCATGAGCTGTTGAGCATTGCAAGGCTTGTTATATGAGTGGCATGTGCTATCATCAGCAAAACTATAAATAGGGTTTGATGTCAATGAAAGCAAGCCATTTATATGAATCAGGAAGAGGGTGAGTAAAATGACAGAGCTCTGATGGACACCTGCATTAACAGGAAAGTGAAGATAGAACACCATCCACTATTATCTAAGGATCAATTTGAGAGAAAACTGACAATCCAATTAAATTACAAGGATGAAGGCAGCCCATATGATGGTAATTTGTTGAGAAGTCCTCGATGCCAGACCCTATCACAAGCCTTGGAGATATCAAATGCAATGGCACGTTTCTTCAAACCTTTCCATGAAATACGTCTCCAGAGGTGCATGATGTAGAGCAGGAGATTTCTTATTGATGTTGATTGTTTGGTGGTCACTAATCAGATAGCAGTCCTCAAAGGTTGAAGAAGTTGGAAGTTTTTTCACTTGGTTACAGGGGCGTGCCGGCCATATGTGCAACGTACACGTGCGCCAGGATAGTAAAGGTGCCAAAGAGGAGGAAATACTTAAAAAAACGTTTTTTTAAATTGATTTTTTTATTGGAGAGGGGGGGGGGTAGGGGCACCAACTAAAGTTTTGCACACAGGTGCCAGACACTACTGGAGCACCCCTGCTTGGTTATACTATAAAGATACCAAGTAATTATACACTTGGTTTAATCCTTTACTAAGTGATGGCAAACAAAGTTTGTGCCTGAAGTATTTTCAGAACTGGGGTAACTCGTGTATAGAAGCTGATGACTTCGCATCACTTGCCTTAGTATCCCATAATGAATAGCACATATCCTTATGGGTAGGTATAATTATTATTATTATGTGACACCTCCAGGGAGTCCAAAGACTCATCCAGGGAGAGTGTGCCAACTGCATCGAATGATTGATTCCCTTCCAACTAATAACCATGCTCAAACTTGCTTAACTTTTTGTGTGATCTATTAGTAGCAGAGGGGGGGGGGGCTCTACCAATTGACCAACCTTTGCTATGCATTATAGGAAGGGTCACTACCCAGACCGGTTTCAACCTTTATTGAGGTCTCTTCAGTGGGAGCCAGACCCAGAGTTGATACTAAGGTTCAAATAATGCAGAAGTCATATTTTCATATATGAGTCACCAAAAGGTTTCACACCTTATTATTAAATTACTCTGGATTAGAGAAAGTTGTTGGAAGTTTTTTTCACTTTGCTATACTATAAATTAAAGATACCAAGAAATTATATACTTGGTTTAATTCTTTATCAAAGTGCACCTGAAGTATTTTGGACTGGGGCAACTTGTATATAGAAGCTAATGACTTCACATCACTTGCCTTAGTATCCGTAGGATAAAGGATTAAACCAAGTACAGGCAGTCCCCGTGTTATGGACGAGATACGTTCCTAATAATGTTTTTAATTCAGATTTGTATGTAACTGGGATCCCTGATGAACAGCTCACATGTGGTAATAGTAACAACAATACTATCTGGGTTCATATGTGGCAATAATAATACAGTGTAATAATAATAATAATAATAATGTCCCTTTACTGTAATAATAAGTTACAGAAACTATTGTGCGCTTTCTTTTAATTCAAACAAACAGAACATAAAAACAAACTCATACAAAAAGTTTAGATAGGAGAAATTTCAAAAAAAGAATATTAAAAGTTGCATCAATGTCTTGTTTACTGGAAGGGGCATTTCTGAGGCAAGAAGGTAGACTAACATTAATCAGAAGATGATAATGGAGATAGTGCTAGAGTGGATGAATGTGGTGCAGGAGATTCAGGATTTGATTCTGTTTCTTGAGGAGGGGAGCTTACCATTAAAATCGGGTTCTTGATAAAGGTATCTAGGGTTGTGTGCACAGCCATTTTCTTTTTTTTCTTCATAAAGGTAACAGCTGATGTTCTCACTAACTGCACAGTAAACTTTTGTAAGCTGCTGAATGTTAGGATCTTGCTCCTCAAGCTTAGCAAATCCTACTTCAATGAGACGAAAGGCTTCAGCTAATTCTTTTGTCATAAACTTTCTTGGCTCTGGATCTTTTGATTCTTCATTTTCTTGTTTCTATCAGCTGCTTCTCTATCTCCATAAGTTCTTCATTGGTTAATTCTTATGAATAGGACTCTAGTGAGTCAATGACATCATTTTCATTGATGTCCAATTGCAGTGCATTGCCACTATTCACCACAACTTTTCTGGATTTGGTGATGTCTTCTGTGAAGCCATGAATTGAGGGCACAGTTTGTTCCACATCCCCTTTAATTGTTGATTGCTTCACTTCCTCCTAAGAATCAGCAATGTTTTTGATGGCATCATGGATGTTAGAATTCTTTCAGAACTCTCTCAAGATCATCACATCATCTTCCGTAGCTCTGACTGCTTGTGGGAATGTACACCATAAATAATAAGCCTTGAATGCAGAAATGAATCCCCGGTCCATTGGCTGTTGTAACGATGTAGTGTTGTGTGGTAAAAATACGGCCTTTACATCAGGGTGAAGGTCATCTAAAGATGTCCAGGAGCATTGTCCAGCACAAGCAGAATTTTAAAGGGATTTTCTTTTATGAACAATAACTTTCCACAGCAGGAATAAAACAGTTCAAGATCCAATCTTCAAACATGTGCAAAAGAAACTAGTTCCTGTATTATTAATTATCCTTATGGGAAGCCCATTCATAAGTATGGAATGCCATAAGTCGGGTCACCCCGACTTATGGATGTCCCGACCAAGGACCGCCTGTATATAACTTCTTGGTATCTTTAATTTATAGTATAACCAAGTGAAAAAACTTCCAACAACTTTCTCTAATCCAGAGTAATTTAATAATAAGGTGTGACACCTTTTGGCAACTCATATATGAAAATATGACTTCTGCATTACTTCTACTTTAGTATCACCTCTGGGTCTGGCTCCCACTGAAGAGACCTCAATAAATGTCAAAACCGGTCTGGGTAGTGACTCTTCCCATAATGCATAGCATTATACATACCCATAAGGATATGTGCTTTGCATTATGGGATACTAAGTCAAGTGACGTGAAGTCATTAGCTTCTATATACGAGTTGCCCCATTCCTGAAAATACTTCAGGCACAAACTTTGTTTGCTTACATTTGGATAAAGGATTAAATCAAATATATAATTTCTTGGTATCTTTAATTTAAGGCGTTGAAGAGTTGACTGTTGGTAACTTTCTCCATTACTTTAGACAAAACTGATGTGTGAGAAGTTGCTTGATGATAAACATTTTTTGTCCCTTTTTGGGAACTGGTTGTATATGAGCTTTTTTCCATGTTTGAAGAATGGATGTCAGCTGAGTACAACTTAATGAATAGATGATAGAGAATAGGTGTTAGTTCAGGAACAGATCTTTTGAACACAATGGGTGGTTTTTCATCAAGACTGATAACCTTTGTGGTATTCAAGTTATTCAAGATTCTTCTGATTGAGGTGAGATAGAGGAGATATCACAGATGGACAAAAGTTGTGCCAAATAGCTTTGGCAAGGGATCAGAAGATGTGACTGTTAGTGGCACAAACAGTGAGTGTCTACATTTATCCTTATTGTATATAGACTTTTTTCTTTTAATAGTGGTTTTACAAGTGTGTAGGCTGCAAAGGAAGCTGGTGTTTCAAAACGACTTGTGAAAGACTGTTTGCTTTTCTTGGATAGCCCTGTCACACGTTTTTGGAAAACCATGGTTTATATATGAACAGAGTGAGGAATGAAAGTTTCCATTCCAATATGAATTCTTTCTGTAACAAGATCACAACAGGTATTAGGATATGAAGAATGAAGACAATAGTTTTACCATGGAAAGGAGGAGTAAAAGTCATGTAAGTCCTCTCACTTGGCATAGTTGTAATGCCAAAACGTGTGGTTGAAAATGGCAAAGACAAAACTTGGATGAAATTGTGGTCTGCATTACCAAGAGGAGCAGTCACCTGAACAGAGTATCTGAAAGGAGAACTAGTTAAGAAGAGATCCAGAGTGTTGGTTGAGTTAAGAGGATTGTTGGGAATTATGGTAGAGAGATGAACGAGCAACATTCTTATAGCAACAATCTCTGTCCTCTTTTAGCATGGTCAGTGAAATTTGAAAAAGGGAGCCAGTTAGAATTGTGAACATTGAAATCATGAAGAAGGATTACTTCACCGTTTGGAAATTTTGACTGAATGAAATTGAGTTTTGAAGATAGCAAGTCAAAGAGGTTGGAATGATTTTCAGAATTGGGAGAACAGTAAAGATAGCAGATGAATAAAACAGAATGGAACAAAGAAATTTTTAAGCTATAGGAGGTCAAAAAGGTGGGATTCTAGGTTAGGTTTTTTTTTTGCAAGGAATATCAGAATGCACACAAATGCTTAATTACCTCCCTTAATGTGGAAGGAAGTACTAAATCAACCACAGCAAGATGACCTGTGGATTGATTTAGTAGAAATTTGAGTCAGCCAAACCAGATGTTCAGAAATAGAACATCTGGTTTGGCTGACTGAAGATGATGATGTACGTCATTTAATTGTTAACTTTAATCAGTAAAGTGAATGTGAAAGTTTTTTTGTGTGATTTTTGAGTTAAAATGTTTCTGAATTTTGGAGAGAGGTTTATTTTTTATTTTAACTACAGAGACACTAGACACTATACTTATTTAGGCTTTGTCATGTTTAATGTTACATAAGGTGAAGAGAAAAAGAGAAGGGGAAGATGTGATGGGAGAAAAATACTCTTGAACATGTTGCCCCCATACAACAAGCATCCAGTTTCCAAATCACAAAGTGGCCTTGAATACCATTACACTACCTCCCTCCAGAACCTGCTTTCAGTTTATACATTTTATGAATAACTTTGTCTGCCCTCTTTCTCAATAATTTTTTTGTAATATGTACAAAATTCTATGTGATTACGATGTCTAGTTAAATATTCAGTAGCTTAAATTTTATTTCTGTTACTTATTAGTATTTGTTCTATACTATATACTGCTTATTGTTGGCCTGAAGTGGCTTAAAAAAGTTCCATATTTAGTCTGTAGGTCAGGGTTTCTGGATTATTTAGCCCACACATAGTGATAATTGTAATGTATTACAGGCCTTTTATGGGTAGGATTCACATTTAAAAAAAAAAAAAAAATACAGGAAAACCTCGCTTAACGCGATAATTAATCCATCAATTAATAAGCGAAATTGCATTAAGTGAATACAATAAACAATAAGAATAATTATAATCCATCTATCAGTTAGTGTAAATTTGGAAAAGAAAATTGTAGTATATTCTATATTAAAGGATAAAATCATCAAAGTTAATAAAAGTCATTTGCTTAAGACTAGGTTTAACACACGTGAACCACAGTAGTAGGTTTTTTTTTATTATGTAAATATTTCGTCCTAGGTATCTTAGGACATCATCAGTACAGTAAGGCAATACTAGGAATGACAAAAGAAAGGGCGCATACATACAAAGGAATCCAAATTGCGTGCAGTGGCGCGTTGCTCCCTTAAATTAAATTAAAAAACTAAATCTTCTTTTTAAACGCATTTTGGAACATCAAGACCACATCCGCCTCATCAAACTGCATAAATCAGGCCTTGCTCAACACAGAGTTGAAAACCCAAACCACAAGATCCATTGGAAAAAGACAAAACTTCTACACGGATCTTCATATAAATGTGAACGTTTATATAAAGAAAGTGCTGAAGCCCTACTCCACAGACCAAATCTAAACCGCAATGATGTTCTTGCCATACCTAAAGTATGGGAAATTGTCATACAAAATTGTGTAAAATAAAAACTTAACTGTCATTAATTTTAATTTAAGTAATTTAGTTTAATTTAATTTAAGTTCAGTTCTGGCCGCAACACTCCACTGCACGCAATTTGGATTCCTTTGTACATATGTGCCTTTCTTTTGTCATTCCTAGTATTGCCTTACTGTACTGATGATGGCCTAAGATACCTAGGACAAAATATTTACATAATAAAAAACCTACTATTGTGGTTCACGTGTGTTAAACATAGTCATGAATTCTCCACAGGTTTCTCTGTATAATCATTTGCTTAAATTTTTAATGTCGAAACATTTGATTGAGCTACTTTTTTACAAAAAAAAATCAAGTATAGATGTTTGAATCGTGCTTGACTTTTTCATCTTGTCATGCAATTTGCAATAGCTAGCGATCACTTTATCAAGATTTTGGTGGACTTTGAAGCTTCATTCCATATCAGGATCAGCATCGAACTAAATTTTCTTAGCATACTCAATCTGATTGAAAACTAACTCAAGTTCTTTTGCAGTTAGCTTCTTAGTTGTAACATTCTCTTCTTGTTCGTACTTCTTATCTGCTTCTTCTTCTAGATGAAGGAGATCATTCTCTCTTAAATGTTCTGAATGGGAATCGAACAAGTTTCTCACATCTTCATTATTCAGTTTATTAAATGCAGATTCTTTTCTAGTTGTACTGATTTCTTTAATAATGTTAGATCTTGGATTTTGAGCACCATAAACTAACACAGGTTTGAGTTTAAAGTCACTGTCTCCACTGCCTCTTAATAAAAGTGTAAGATGATCTTTAGATACTTTGTATCCTGGTTGAGATGCTTTTTAGATAGGAAAGTTTTTGTTGGTATATGCTTCCAAAAGATACCAATTTCATCGACGTTGAGTATTTGCCGATCATCATAATCACCCTCCTGAATTATCTTTTGCAATTCTTCAAGAAACTTGGCTGCAGAATCTTTATCAGCATGAGCAGATTCCCAAGTTATTCTTATGTTATGCAGTCCAGTTCGATTTTTAAAGTGGTCAAGCCATCCTAAACTCGCAGTAATGTTTTCACATCCCTGGTGAAATTTGGTCTCTTTCAGTGAGGTAAAAATATTGAGAGCTTTTGCCTGAATATTCCCTGTACTAAGAGGTATTCTTTTTTTGGTTATAATCCGTAATCCAGAGTGATAGAAGATGCTTCATCACAATTATTAAATGGCTTCTATTTCAGATGATCTGCATGCTTAAAGAAGCAGTAACAACTTTTCCTTATTCTTTATATTCTTTGCTCTTAATTATTATAGTCCAAACTGTAGACTCACTGTATCTCAGGTCTCGCACAATCATTGTATTACTAGCACCGCTTTTGTCTCTTAATGACTTCCATCTTTTCCGCTCGCTGCAGATTGGGGACAAAAAATTTCGTATAATTCAAAAAATCACATTAACTGATTAAGCACTTGCTTAAAGTCGGAAAATAGTATCATTTCACTCAATCACACTAAATGATTATCACGCATATCGAATTCGCATTAAGCGAGGTATTCCTGTGTGTGTCTCCATTGAAATTCACAGAATGGATAATTGTTATTTATAGATGTGACTGTATTCTATCAACAAGGACTACCAGTCATCACAGTACCTCTTCCTTCTCGCCAAGAGAGGTGTCGTTTTGCCTTAAGACCCGTTAGCAGTACAGTTGGGGATTTCTTAAAGAATTTACAAATTGAAGATAAAGGGATAGATAGAGCAAAAATTCAAACTGTTGGTAGGATTTTTTTAATTAACTTAGTAATTTTTTTTTTGTAGTATTACAATATATTTTAATTCCTTGATAACTTTCATTTCATATAATAGTGACGAAACAGAATGTTTTGTATTTTATAACAATTTGTTTTTTAATATTATTAACATTTCATTATTAGTAAAGAAATCTAATAGTTATTCACAGTACAGAAGTAAAAAAAAAATCATTTCATTTCAATATTTTGCCTAACAGTAACTGAGCCATTGTCAAGGATAATGATACACAGTAGACAAAGTAAATGGAATTAGAAAGTTAAACAACTATTCAATCATTTTGAGGCATAGTCAAAATAGTTGTTTTTTGTTGTTATTGATTTAAATGCAAAATTACAGTCTTCCAGATGTTTGAAAGTTTTAGCACTTATTTAGGTCAGGAATATTCTACAAAGCAGAAGCCGATTCCCAGTATAATCTATCACTTGTGAATATAGTCTTTTTTAAAGTAATTGTCCTTCTCCTTACATGTAGGGTATCAAGCTTGTGTCTGATAGTTTATTTTATCTATATTGTTTCATAACTATCATTGTGGCATTCTTTTACCATTTTAGCTGCAGATCTACCAGATTGTCCATAATATAAGAGTTGTAGTACTGATGGGTGAACTCATCTTTTGGAGAGTAAATAAAGGAGCTTCAGATAACTCCTTGTTTGCAAATATAACTATTAAATTTCTTTATTGTCATGTGTAATAAACACATACGTTTTAATAAACTCATCCTTCATTATTATTGACTACATAATGTATCGTACAAAGGAATTGTTGCTATAAAAAAAAATTCGCATTTCCTTGCACATAAACATTTTCATAAGTACTACAGAATGACTAAACAGTAAACAAAGAAATTTGTTTATTGCTTATTTTACAAATAATAACAGTAACAGATAAGTTAATTAATTTACTAAAAAAAAAAAAAAATGAGACAGTGTAGAAGAAGTTCACGAGATGCCAAAACTCATCAAAGATGTCTTTGATGAGATTTCTCTTTGAAAAGATGTTTTTTCTCCAGCATACCTCTCCAACAGCATCATTATGAATAGATATCTACAATATGAATAAACTACACCTACACAATCCAGAATAACTTGACACTCCATAGAGGAGTGGGGAAATATATTTGCTTGCATGATTGACTGAATGGATAGCATAACTGCTCTCCAGTCAACAGGCTGTGGAATAGAATACCACCAGGGTTTCATCCCAATATTTCCTAGGAAAATTTATACATTTTAAAATTCCTAATTGTCCAGAAAAGTAGAAATATTTCCCAAGAAATTATAAATTTTTTTTTTTTTTCTTTTTTTAACAGTCCCCTTCAATCTGAAAATTTCTGTTCTTGCTGTAAAAATAAATAAAATAGTTAGGGTATTTCATGAGTTCACATTAATCCAACTTCATTCATGTCTGTGCATATGTAGTGTGGCATCAAAGTTAGTAAAATAATTATAAATATTATTTAATTATTTTTTAATAAAATCTGATTGCACTTAAATATAATTACTCTTAACAGTGAGTAAACACGTTGGAAAAAGTTAGTATGATTGAGAGATTTTAAGGATTTTAAAACTAGTAATTGTTTTGCAAGAATTAATAAATATCTGTTACATAAATATCTTCCATAAATATCTGTTATTTATGGAAGGATAAGTATTCAGCATTTCCTGAAAATATTTTAAATTGCTGAAGTACCAAGAAATCTTGATAGAAATCTACTTAATAACTGAAAGAATTTTTAGTTTACTCTTTTGTAATTTTTAAAAAAAATTGTCTTTTGAGTAATAAGCTTTGGAAAGAAAATAAACAGCAACTTTTTTTAATTTACTTAGAGATAGTCTTACTATCACTTATTAAATATCTGAATAATCCAAATTGTTTAAACAAGGTTAATGATGATTTTTTTGTAATGGTATATAAAATGAAATTATGGATGTGCAAAAATTGATAATGTAACAAACCAAAGAAAATTGTGTTTTCATAGAAAAGTTAAAAGGAAATATGATTATTATTATTATTCAGGCCTCCATGGAGTCAAAAGACTCATCGTGGGAGGTCCTCCCTAAGAAACACAAAGTTTATCAAGACTCATCGAGGGGAGGGTCCCCCTTAAGAAACACAAAGTCTGTCATACCACTATACCACTCCTTGAACTTATTGACCGTTCTCGCTCTCACCACTCCATCAGGCAATGCATTCCATGGTTCAACCACCCTCCATGCAAAGAAACCACTCCTCACCCTCTTGCTCACAGTTTCCTTTCGTAACTTCCAGGGATGGCCTCTTGTCATCACTCCTTCCCACTGTTCAACCAAGTGAAAGAACTCCCCAGTGTCAACCCTGTAACCACCTCTCAACAGTTTAAAAGTCTCAATCATATCACCTCTCCTTCTTCTATCCACCAAAGTCTGCAGTCCACATTCCCTCAGCTGATCCTCATAACTATCATTGTACAGTCCTGAAGCCATCTTTGTTATCTGCTTTGTAACCTTTCCATAGTTAATTTTTCCCTTCAAATCCTGGGGACCAAATCTGAGAACAATAGTCCAAGTGTGGTCTGATCAGGGTCTTATACAACGGAATGCTAACTTTTTTATCTCTGCAGGTCAGTGTCCTTCTCATTATTGCAGCAATCTTCTGTGTTACCTTCACCACCTTTGCAATATGTCCCTTAAATTTAAGATTTCTGTCAATCATCAACCCCAGATCTCTTGTCTCCCCTACTTCCTCCAGTATAACTCCTCCCATAGAATATGCAGTGTCCCATCGATGTTTCCTCAAGACCTTACATTTTGCTGCATTAAACCAATACCTCCATTCATTTGCCCATCTATCTATTTTTTCAAATCCTCTTGCAGGGCTGGCGTATCTGCACTATTACTAATAATCCTTCCCAGCTTTGCATCATCTGCAAACAACTGAATATCCCCTTGCAATCCACTGATAATGTCATTGATATAAAGGTTAAACAATATAGGTCCCAATACTGAGCCTTGTGGGACCCCACTTGTAACCCTCTGCTTCCTTGAAACTGCCCCACCATACCCAACTCTGATACCTTTTGAACAGTCAATCCTGAATCCAGTTGACCAATCTGACATCCAGACCCACGTGCTGCAACTTGAATATCATCTTATCATGTTGCGCCCTGTCAAATGCCTTCACTCAGTCTAAGAAAATGGCAGTATATGCCTTTCCCTCATCTAATGCTCTTGTAACTTTATCATAAAAGGCTAGTATATTGCTAAAACAAGAGCGCCCCCTTCACAAATCCATGTTGACTCTCACAGATAACATTACCGTCATCTGCCCAATGCTGTATACAATCCTTCACTACTTTTCTCCAAGATCTTACTAACTACTGATGACACAAACTGGCCTATAATTAGACACTTCCAGTCTGCTACTGCCCTTATGCAATGGCACTATCTTACCTTCCTTCCATTCCATGGACACCTTTCTGCAGCCAGACTTTCATTGAAAAGCCAAGTCAAAGGCACTGTCAGTTCCCTAGTACATTCTCTCAAAACTCATGGTGAAATAGCATCCAGTCCCACAGCTTTACTGACATACAGTACTTAGTATTTGAAACGCACTCTCCTCCTGTACCTCTAAACCATGAACCCGCCCTATCCCTCTAGCATTACAACTGACTCATCCAGGATGAAATACTCCAATAAAGTGTTCATTGAACAATTCTACAACGTCCTCTGCATCAGTCACTCTATTCCCATTTTTATCGCACAATATCATTCTTCCATAGTCATTTATCCTCCTACTGGCCACATATCTAAAATATTCCATAAGATTTTCTTTGGATCTTAGGGCTAATCTCCTCTCATATTCCAGTTTCGTGTTCCTTACCATACTAGTCACTCTTTGGGCCTTCGTCTTATACTCTTCATGCATCTTCTCTTCTCCTGTCTCCTTATATCTCTACCACAGCCTCTTTTTCGCATACAATTGCTGTTTAATATTGTTTTTCATCTACTTTACTCCAGATATCCCGGCCTTCCAATTCCTCCCTCCATGAAACTTCCCCAAGTTGACGTCTTAGACTATTATAATCACTTGCCTTATAATTCCACATACGTTCCTGTCTCTTTGATATTCCTGCATGTCTATTCATTTTCCAAGTCAAAACCATATGGTCACTCTCTCCAACTGGTGGAAGAGATGTCATCTCAGTTATTATCAACTCTTCTGATGCTATAACCAAATCCAAATCTCTTGAACCTCTTGTTCTCTGTATTACATGTTGCCTAAGACATTTGTCCCTCAAGAATTCTGGAAATTCCATTCCCTTATTGCTACATGCATCTTCCTCTCCCCAGTTTATACTTCTGTAGTTAAAATCTCCTATAACAATCATTCTTCTTGCGCTTGCCAAACTCAACTGTCTAAATATCTCCTGGTCCCCACCCTCTCTACTCCTGGGTCTGTAGCAACACCCCAACTAAATATCCTGTCTTGCCCACCTCTACCTCACACCATATGCTTTCAAAATCATTAGTGTCACTGCCTTCCAAAGTCTCCACGCTTAGAGGACATAGGTCGTCACTTATCATAAGCAGTACTCCACCACCACGCTTTTCCTTCCTATCCTGCCGAAAAACGCTTTACCCAGTGACTTCTATTCCTTATTATATCCTCGTCTGTCAACCACGGCTCAGTGATCCCAATAAATTTTGGCCAGGCTGATGCTATCTGTGCCACCAATTCCTCTCCCTTTTTCTGGATACTCCTGGCATTAGTATATAGCATATAAATGCCGTTGTTTCTATACCCAGCTTTATCCCCTCTAGACTCCACTGGGCTCAGTGTTACCTAATGTTGTCCTCCCTTCTCCCAAGTACACATTCCCACAAGAGGCCACCCCTGCTACCATCCTCCCTGGGACACACTGACTTTTTCAGAACAACAACTCTCCAGATGCTTACGTCCGTCCTCATTCAAATGCAAGTGGTCTCTTGCATACAATTTCTCTCTGTCCTCAAACGCACTCCAAGCATCCACATATTTCAGTCCTCTCTTGTCACACATTCTAGCTATTATGTCATTCAATATTACTGCTCTTCTGCTCAGCTCGTCATTATCATACCTAGGCCACACACACACTATCTTTCCTCTCTGTGTCTTCTTTCGTACCACCTCAAGCAAGAATCTCATATCTCTTGCTGCTTTATTTACACCACCACTCAAGTCATTTGTTCCCACCATCACAATCATCTTATCCACCCTTTCACCTCTCTTAATTGCCAAAGCCACCATTTCTATCGTTCCTCCTGGCAAACACTCCTCACGCATCCTATCTTGAACACCACGGATCATTGAGTCCCCATACATTATACCTCTTACCATTCCCTCTGTCCTGTTGTTTCCATTTTCTCCTCTTCTTTCATTCTCATACCTCTCTCTCATTCCATCTCTCCTACTGTTTCCATTCTCTCCTCCTCTAGCACTCCCATGCCTCTCTCTCTCATTTCGTCTCTCCTACTTTCAATTCTCTCCTCTTCTAGCACTCCCATACCTCTCTCTCCTGTTTTCATTCTCTCCATTTCCACATCCAATTCCATTCTCTCCTCTTTTATCATTCAAATCTCTCCTCTCCTATCATTCCCAAAACTCTTTCTCTCTCCCTTACTCTGATTTGCCTTCCATTTATCTCTTCCATTCTCCTTATCTCATCTTTCATACTTCTCCCAAGACATTCCACCTCCTCTTTTAGCTCCTCTATCTCTCTCTGCAGGTCAGTCACTCTAAATCGAAATTCATTCTCCGAAACAAAACCATCTCCTAAACTTTCACAGTCACTCACTCCTTCTATACTATCAACTATTATTTTCTCATTCACATTTTTTTCTTCATTCTCTCCTATCACACTACTCGTCTTCCTGTATTCATTTCCCATTCCTGGAGCAACAAGGTCGGTTATTGAGATATCTGCTGCATTTATTTCCTTCCACTGCCTGCACTTTAAACACACACGCACCCCCTCCTCTTTCACAAGCCAGATATCCAATTCCTGAGAAGCATACATGCCACAAATACTGCATGCCACAAACTCCCTTATTATATTGCTTATAATAGAGTGCCTAAATGGCAGAGGACTTAGCGACACACCATTTGCGACTGCAGCTGAATCCGCCATCATTCGTTACTGCTGAGGGACTACTAGCGTAATTGTTAATGATTCAAAATAGTGTCAAAAATAAACGCTGAAGTATTAGGGAGTATAAATAAATAAGAAAAGTATAAACAATTACAAGCAAAACAAAACATTAAGTACATTAAATAAAATTAAATAAAACTAAACACAGTAATGAAAACTTAGCTTAGTCTTGTCTTCCACCGTTATGCATCTGCCCCGTCTTCTCACTAAACAAAATACACAATATTGCAACAGCACTAACTTCAAAAATAGAAAATTATGAACTTGGAGAATTAGAAGTGCACCTAAAAATAGAGCTAATGAGAGAGATATTCATTTTAAAATGGCAAAATCAAAGCCAATTGAATCAGATGAGGTATTTTCATCATTAAGAAGTCAAATGAGTCTATTTGAAGCAAGACATATACTGAAACTGAACCAAAAAATTCTCTTGGATGCACTCCTGACCATTAGACATATTAACCCAAAAAGAAAGAAATTTTGCTACTTTAAGTGTATTTGTAACTCAACTACTATCCAGACTTTCCAATCAAGCAAATCAACTTTGTGATTTTTTTATTTATTTATTTTATTATTATTCTTTTTTTGTTTCCATTAGTGCATATTTAGAATTTCTTTTATGTTAATCTCAAACTCAGTATTTTTCAACAAATATATAATGTTACTGGTCTGTACACACTACCAATAATACCTCGATTAGTGCGTCATTTTTTTTCGATACCCAAATTCGATTAGTGTGCCTATCTTAAAAATAAATGTTACAGATTTTAAAAATTTTCAATCTATACATTTTTTATGTCTAACTATTTTAAAAAATCACTCACCAGGATGAAATAATTTAGTTACTGATTTGAAACATTTTACGAAGTTATTTTTTAATGACATACCACACTGTTGTTGAAAGTTTATTTTTCACTTGGTTAGAGTATAATAAATTTAGTTTAATCCTTTATCCAAGTGTGAGCAAACAAAGTTTGTGCCTGAAAGTATATAACACCAGGGCAACTCGTTGCAAAGGTGTAGCAAGCTACGAACACTCCTCTCCCAGTATCTCCATTAATGCAAAACACATCTCCTTGCGGATATGTCTAATGTTATGCATTAAGGGAAGGGCCACTACCCAGACTAGTTTCGACCTTTATTGAGGTCTCTTCAGTGGGAGCCAGGCCCAAGCTGAGATACCAGGCAGAATCATCTCTACCTATAGGAGTTGCCAAATGGTGTGCCACCCTTTTCTAATAAATTACTCTGGATTTAGAGACAGATGTTGAAAGTTTATTTTTCACTTGGTTAGAGTATAATAAATTTAGTTTAATCCTTTATCCAAGTGTGAGCGAACAAAGTTTGCACCTGAAAGTATCTTCAGGACTAAGGGTAAGGTGATATAACACCAGGGCAACTCGTTGCAAACGTGTAGCAAGCTACGAACACTCCTCTCCCAGTATCTCCATTAATGCAAAACACATCTCCTTGCGGATATGTCTAATGTTATGCGGATATGTCTAATGTTATTGAAGAGACCTCAATAAAGGTCGAAACTAGTCTGGGTAGTGGCCCTTCCCTTAATGCATAACATTAGACATATCCGCAAGGAGATGTGTTTTGCATTAATGGAGATACTGGGAGAGGAGTGTTCGTAGCTTGCTACACCTTTGCAATGAGTTGCCCTGGTGTTATATCACCTTACCCTTAGTCCTGAAGATACTTTCAGGCGCAAACTTTGTTTGCTCACACTTGGATAAAGGATTAAACTAAATTTATTATTGACATACCACACTATTTCCATGTTCACTATGTTCCAAATTTATTGCCAAAATTTATGTCGTCTGCTTTACATAGCATTTTGCTGATCATATCTCATGCAATTGTTTTCCTTACTTTTTTATTTTAAATTATTTTCCTAACCTTTAATCATGAGTAAAAGAATTAGTGAGCAAAAAATAGAAGTGTGAAAATCTTCAAAAGAGTAATCTGATTGGAAGAAAAACTTGAAATAATAAAGAAAAATGAACAAGTCGAGTCCAGAGCAAAGATAGGACAAGAACACAAAAATGGGTAAATCAACTGCTGAATGCAAAGAGAAAGGTAAGGCTGCTTCATATTCATCATGCATGCGCTCGAAATCAAAGTATTATAATGATTGAATTAGAGAAACGTCTTTTTACATGGATTGAAGATTGTAACCAAAAACGGATCCCGCTAAACACTGCCTTATTAAATGAAAAGCGTTGTCTCTTTGTAACCTGGAAAGAAAGTGCTATCAATGATGGAAAAGAAGAAGAATTCCATGTTAGTGTTGGGTGATTTGAGCGTTTCAAAAAGAGAAATAGTCTACATAATGTTCTAATTACAGGCGAAGCTGCAATTGCAGATAAGGAGATATCCAGAGATTTTGAAGAAAATTGTGTAAGAAGGGGACTATTGTGATCCACAAATATTTACTGTCGATGAAACTGGCCTTTTTTTGGAAGTGAATGCCTTGCAAGACTTTTCTAACCAAACCAGAGAAATCTCAGCCTGGTTATAAAGTTGCAAAGTCCAATGAAATTACTGCTAGCAATATGCGAGCCATTTGGAAGCCCATTCTTCCACATTGTACCAATGATTTTAGCGGCTTTTCAAATGAATCTAAGTTAATTAAATCTCATTCTGAGAAGTCGTGATTCCAACCTGCTAAATTTAGATGCACAGTGGGAAGATCCTGAAGAATATGAAGAAAATTTAATCACTGACAAGCCCAAAGAGGTTTCACAGAAACAATCTGAAAATAGTTTTTGTACAATTGAAGTTTTTAAGCAGCCATGGCCTCCTCTGTGCACTCTTTTTTCTTTGTCTTGCCGGGCAGCGGAAACTTCTCTGAAACTAGCAGATCTCTTTGATACTAGCTTTGAAGGTGTTCATGCACAGAGCTTGCAAACAACTTTCTCACACACTTAATCGTAAACAACTTTCTTGTGCTCTTATACATAGCTATTATACAAAGTTCCAATGGCAAAGCATTGCCTTTGTTTTTGACATTCTGAAACTTTAGTTAAAACAGTAAATACAATCAATTCCCATAGGATTATTTACATTACTATTTAACATTAAAATACATAGAGACAAACAAGTTTATTTTTGTAATAGTTCTCATGAGACTTGACCTCTGTAAAAATCGATGTAAGGCACTTTGGTATTTCTAAGCTACATAGAGTTTTACAGCATTACTGAATGCATAGCAAAAGTTTAGAAAAACTTTTTTCTAAAAAGGAAAAAAAGTTTTAAAATCGCTGAACATTTTTGTTGCCTGTCACCCCCATTGGAAAAATCTCCACCTTTCTCTCTTCTCCTAAGAACAAGCTTCCACCTCTCAGTTATCCAGGCATCTATCAGATTCCTTGCTCTTGTGGGTTATCTTATTTTGGACAAACCGGAAGATCTGCTTTTGTTTGTGTGTGTGTGTTTTAATAAGTGGAAATTATTGACCTTATTTAGTTATCTTATATTAACTACTAGGTGGCATTTTATAGAATTGTCTGTTATTGTTTAATTTCCATTCTGTGATCTTGTACTGACAATGCCTATGATACCTAGGCAAAAATTCTACAGTAATAAAGTTTTTGTGAGTTTTCCTTCATTTTTAGAATTCTTCTTATTATGTAAACTCATGGCATTTCATTATTAAAACAAAGAGATGATAGAGGACAAGTGTTAGCTCTGGAGCACATTAAAGTACAGTAGGAGAGATGCCATCAGAACCAGAAGAATTTTTAGTGTCCAGGTTATTTAATATTCTTCCTTTTGCTTTTTTGCTGAATGACCACAGGAGTCATAATGGTACTCGGTTGCTGGCATGTAAAAGGGTGATTTGCCAGGAGGTTATCTTTGGGTGCTGGAGAGGGAGAGGTGGAAGTGCAAGAGTACAGAAGGTGCATTGAATTGTTTTGCGAGTGTCTGGCCTCCATTTGGACAAGAGGTGTAATTGCTACTCCATGCTTCAACATAGTGTGAGTGTGCTGCTGGGAGGGGGTGGTTCTTGATGCACACCACCTGCAGTAAGCTGAGTTTATTTCCTTCAACTGCTTTCATATATTTTCTGTTGAACCAGGACTTGGAAAGTGGACGAGAATTTTGGGTAGAATGAGGGATGAAGGCCTTCATGCTTATGCAAATGATTTCTGCAATTTACTCATGCAGGTTAGAAAAGCAGAAACAATAGGCATGCTATGGAAAGGACGTGTAGTGGTTCTGGACATCATTCCACTTGGTACCATTGTGTTGCCAAAAAAATGCGAGGTTGGGTGTGGTCAGGAGAGGAGGTCTGCTGCTGGGCCTTTATATTATGCATATTCTTCTGCATAAAACAACAGATTTTATTTAGAAAAATATGATTATTTTTAATAAATAAAAGAAATATTTTCCACAAGTGTACGATAGTGATCAATGGGAATTTTATACTATTCTTCCTCTAGGCATGTAATGAGATCCTGGACTGTGGTGGGATGGACGTCTATTGACCTATCCTGATCACAACCCTACTGCACATCTGTGGGATGAACTGGAGCATCAGGTAAGGTCATTGGACTTCCACTGTGGAGACCAGTCAAGTGCAGTGATGTTCATGTCCACAAACCACACAATTACAGAAGCAGCCTTATGACACAGTCCATTGTCTTGCTGAAAGAAACAATTGTCAGTTCTGTAGAAATGCCTCAAAGTAGGATGCATTGCATTGTCCAAAATGTTCATATACTTCTTGGAGTTCAGTGTCTGTGGCACCACAAACAGAGGTCCAAAGCAAAACCAGGAAAAAAAGAGGACCATATCATCTCGCTGCCACCTCTGAATTTCATAATTGGAGTTTAGCACTCTGGTAAGAGACACCACACCCAACGCCCATCTGTCTGCTCAGTAGAGGGTGTGTTGTGATTCATCTCTACATAAGTTTTAAAAGCTTCCACATCCCACTGTACATCTCTTTGCTCCACTGAAGATGATGCTGCATGTTGGTTCAGGTAATGTAGGGCTTGCATATTGTAGTCTTACCACAGAAACCCATGTTGTGAACTGGGTTCTGAATGTTTTTGTGCAGATTCATGTTCCAGTCGATGCCCAGAAATGCACATGCAACATGTCTGCCAATGAATGGTGGATTTTGTATATTATCCTTCGCAGCACACTGAGGTCAAATTCAGGGAGCATGGTGGGCCGTTCACTTTGGATAACACTTGCAGTTGACTCCCTGCACTTCCATCTCATTATGATATCATGATTGTTGGCCTGGGATGGTCCAATTTGCTGAATAGATAAACCTGCAATAGCATCCTATCACAGTACCTCTTTCAAACTCTGTCAGTTCCCTTCTTGCAGCCATTTCACTTATACATGGTTGCACTAGTTTGGGATCATTATATTCCTCCAATTTACACCGGCTATAAACCCATGACTTGTAGCCCATGGGGCTACAAGTCACGTGTTTGAAGATTAAAATGTCAAGTAATTATTTTTCTTTAAATTAAAGTTATTACTCCAAGATGTTCATTGTCTCTGTTTTGCAACGTGAATGCCATTCACAATGTAACAGTGAAGGAAGTGATCAGGACAGTCAGTATACCATATAAGTAGAGATTTATTAATTTACTACTAAATCTGTGTGTAATACAAAGTTTGACTTTTTTTACCATGAAAAAGTCATTCCCAGAATCATTTGGAGACAATTTAAAAAAAAAAAAAAAAAAAATGCATTTAGTCAGCATTGATGTATCTGCCTTCTTTATGAATTTCAGATTATTGATGTTGTTCTGGTATTTAAAACATGTTTCCATCTGACATCTCAGCAGGATATTTCTTCCTGTGACAAGATAACTTGCAAAAAAGAGGTTATAGCCATGGGCCCAAAGTTTCATTCTCTTTTTCCCCATTTCTAATTTCTGATTCTTGATTCTGCTAATCTAAATCCTAAAGTTTAGATAAGATGTGTTGATGTTTATATTGTTTGACTGCTGAGCTGCCAAAACTTAAATGATTTCCTCATCCACTTAATTGTACAACTTACATGAAAAATATTCAGTAGTTAATTACTTTAAGTGTACTAAGGCTGAGAACTCTGAGTTCTGTTGTTTTAGAATGACAGAATGATTGTAATTTGAGTTACAATCTTTACTCTTACAATAGTTACTCTGGGGTATCTATTTTAGGGCCATTGCTGTGTAACCTGCATGTTTAATGATATTGGGAAAGACTTGAATACGGATATTCATTTGTTTGCAGATATACAAAGTTGGGATGAACCAAGGGGAAGTAGAGCAGATGCTGTGGCCATACTTCTTCTTCTTATTGTGCTATCTTCTATCGAAGGTCAGCGACCATCTTGGCGAACAAACTGCGGTCTTGTGCTAATCTGAGCCGTTGTGCACTGCTCTTTCCTGTCCACGTCTTGATGTTGTCAAACCATGATATTCTTTTTCTTCCTCTAGTTCCTCCAGAGACAATTGACTAAGGTAGTTTCTAATATCGGGAATGTTGAACATGAAGAAAGATTGAGAAGATGCAATTTACAGAGGCTGGTCGATAGGAGGAAGAGGAGCAATAGAGACAAGTTGGTAAGGGATTATTATAGGATTAACATTGAAGAGTTTTTCATAAAATGGTGGGAGACTGGGAGAGAACAAGAGGCCATCCCTGGAAGCTGTATAAAGAGAGTGTGAGCAAGAGAATGAGAAGTAGGCTTTTTGCATAGAGTTGTGAATGATTGGAATGCATAGCCTGAGAGCATCCAAACTTGGTGTCTGCAGAGAATTTAAATGTGTTTAAGACATATGATGAGCTGTGTGTATATGACAAAGGAATCCCCTAGATGAGTCTTTGACTCCATGGGGTCTTAGGATAATAATAATCCATATTCCATACACTCCCTGCCCCCCCCCACTGTTTTGTTTCAACATCACCACAAAAACTAGGAGACCTGATTTGCACACAGTAGTCTGGATGAGATTGTATCAAAGCCACGTAAAGATTCAAAATGACTTTATCGTTGCATGTCAATGTTCATTTCAACATCGCAATTATCCTCTGAGATATTTGCAAACTTTGTTGTATGGCTCTTGAACTTAATTCATATTCACTAAAACTCCAAGGTTCCTAGCCTGATCAATTTCTTCTATCATAATCCCATCAATATAATGTGACATTGCATTACACTAAAATGCATAATTATATCTGTTAACATTAAATTGTAGCCATTTTCACATGCCCACAATTTCAACCTATTCAAATCATTCTGCAAGAACTGCATATCAGCTGCCTTCCTAATCGCCCTGTTTATTTTAGCATCATCAGCAAACAGCTGTATGCTACCAGCCAAATCTTCCCCAATGTCATTAATGTTAAGATTGAATAACAATGTCATTAATGTTAAGATTGAATAATAATTCGAGATTGTGAACACGTTTACAATCTCGAATACTCGTACCTTCCATACCCCCACTTTTTTGATATCTGTCGGTTATGGTAATAATTTAAAATCCAATCTGATATCTTCTAACTTATGCAATAGCCTTCCATGCTGTATTCAAAATCCTTATCAAAGTCCAGAAGTAGCATTGTTATTCTTCTTGCCAACCTTGACTGTAATATTATAAAATGTGAGCGAGTCACTCAAACATGACCTTCCAGTAGTAAACCCATTCTGTTCATTGCAAAGTAGAAATTCTCTATCAACTCATTTCTGTATGCATTCTCTTACCAACTTTTCTAAAATCTTTACCAGCACTCCAGAGATACTAACAGGTTGATAGTTAGGCACATTGGTATTTGTACCACCCTTTTGCAAAGGGATATATTCTTTTCAATTGTGTGGAATCTTTCCTGTTCTGAGACTCAAATTATATAGCCTTGTCACAGGAAAAGCTATTTCAGCTGAATACTTTTTTAGTATCCATGCTGATATGCTGTCAGTCCTTAGTGCCGAATTCATATTCAATTTATAATAGCTCTAGTACCTCCTCCTCATACACCTGAGTTTCATCAACTGAAGAGGTTTATATGTATATCGTATACTATATACATTATTATAATTATATACTATATACAATTATATTGGTATCTTTAATTTATAGATTACAAGCTCTGTATCACATTGATGGAATTGTACTCTGAGAAATATTTGAAGCTAGAAATTTAGGGGTGGTGATAGACAGAGAGTTAAAGTTTAGAGGACATATTGCTAAGGTAACCCATAAGATTACGTGGCTATTAAAGAACACATTAACAAGAAGTGATATAGAAGTTGTTATTCCTCTTTATAAGGCCTTGATCCACATCTGGATTACTGTGCTCAAGTCTGGTCTCTTGGGATTCTTGGGGATGAGGAAGCTGTGGAGAAAATTCAGAGACGAGCGACCAACATGGTCTGTGGAATGTTCCCCATGAAGATAGATTGAGGGTATGTGGATTGCAGAAGTTGGTTGATGGGAAAAAAAGAGGGGATATGATAGAAACATTTAAGTTTCTTAAAGCATTTTGTTTTAATTTTGGCTGGAGGGGCCAGAACAAAGGGTCCAGAAACCCTGCTCTAGAGGCCAAACATGGAACTTTTTAAGCCACTTAAGGCTTCCAATAAGTGGGGAGGTGGTCTCACAAATTGATGAAATTCATCTGCATTTATATGGTGCTTATAAAATGATTTGAATAGACTGGAACCATGGGCAGATTTCTAACAGCATATTATATTGGTGGGGTTATTCTACAAGAAACTGAGGCTATTAATCTTGGAGTTATAGGAATTTAATGTTCAAAGGCCACATATCAAAAATAGCAAATACAACTCGGAAGATAATTGTGATGTTGAAATATAAGGATAAGAAGTAATTTTGCCTCTCTACAAGGCCCTGGACCACAGATGAAGATTTGAGCCTGTGGATTTCACGGGAATAAAGAAGCCATGAAAAGGGTGCAAAGATGATATCAGAATTATAGAATGTAGATTATGGTGACAAATTTAGAGTATGTGGATTGCAGACACTGATAAACAGGAGAAAGATGGGTGATATGACAAGTCTATAAGGTTCTCGGAGAGTGTTATAGGAGATGGACTGATTCAATTTTTCATTATATTGAAGTTGGGAGAAGACAAGGAGACATCCATGGCAGTTTGTGTGTAGTTAAGAGTGGGATAAGAGCAATGAATGAGAGGAACAGTTTGCCTGTTGAAACGATAATCTAATGCATCTAGTGTGAATGAGTTTAAGAGAAGGTGTGACATCTAGTGTGGGTAATGTATGCTCCCTCGATGAGTTTTTGACTTTCTGTAGATCTCAGATAATAATCATCATCATCATACGTATCAAGGATTTAGGCCTAGTATGGCCTGTTCCGGCCTTAGAAGTCATCGTTGAAATCCTGGTTTTCTTTTTCCTAATGGCTTGTACTTTAAGGCTTGTTTTGGTAATCTTTCTGTTTTCATTCTTTGAACGTGTTCCATCCATCTATGTTTATATTTTTTAATTTTTTCAATTACTGGTTCTTGGTTTAATTCTTTCATAATATCTTTGTTTCTTTTGTGATCAAATAGGGTATACTTTGCTGTTTTTCTCATAAACTTCATTTCTGCTGTTGTTAATCTTTGTTTGTCTTTTTGTTTTATTGTCCAGATTTCGCTTCCATACATTAAGACCAGCAGGGCTAATGTATTGTATAGTTTTAGCCTGGTTTGTTTTTGAACTAGGTTTGGTTTAAATATAGAGTTAATTACTCCTGTTATTTTTAAATATTTTGCAATTTTTATGTTTATATCTTTTTCATTTTCATAAGTGATCATACATCCTAGGTAGTTAAATGAATTCACCTGTTCTAAGATCTTGTTATCTAATACTATTTTAGTTCTTGCTGGATCTTGTCCTTTAAAGGCCATAGTTTTTTATTTTTCCGTTGATATTATCATGCCATAATCTTTGGATATCTCATTTAGATTTAAAATAGCTTTCTGTAAGTTATCTTCAGAATTTGTAATTATTATTTGGTTGTCTGCAAAGAGGAGAGTGTTTAAGTTAACTGTAGGTGAAAGTTTAATTCCTTGATGTAAATTTTTACTCCATTTTATTATTATTTCATTTAAGTAGATATTAAAAAGAGTTGCTGAGAGCGGACATCCCTGTCGGACCCCTTGGTTTATCTCTCTTGTATATGATAGCTCATGATTTAATCTTATTTGTATTTAATTATTTTCATATATACTTGTGACAGCTTTTAGGATATTATTTGGTATTTGTCTTTCTTTTAATATGTATAGTAATATATCAGATAATAATAATAATAAATATATCCTTTGTCTAATGGCAATATAAAAAACAAATAGTTTAGTATTTTTTTAGGCCACTTGTGGAGTTATATGGCATGTCATAGGAGGTCAATCTCTCATAGATGAGATCAGATCACATTACATGTTATACTTTGAAATCAGAATTGGAGCATTCACTGCTCACTCTGATGATGTATTCCACTCTTTCACCACCTGCCATGCAAAAAAAATTTCCTTTTCACTTCTGTAAGTGACTCTTATACAGCTTCTATGGATAACCTCTCTTCCGACCCTATTATCCTATACAGTATCTTCCTATATCTCTCCAGAAGCTTGTTTCACCAACTCATGTCTCATTTGTACTACCTCTTCTCCTATTTACTAAGGTCCGCAGAGCATATTCCCTTTATCTGTTTTTGTACTCAAGATTCCAGAGTTTTTGGATAGTCTTTAATGTTTTCTTATCACCCTTATCTAGGTGACTAGACTTGTGCACAGAAATGTAGAGGGGGGGGGCCCCTGATTATGACCTCATACAGTGGAACTCTTACTTTCTTATCCCTACTTATCAGTATCCTTCTCATTATTGCAGCAATCTTCTCATTATTACAGCTTTTGATGTGTTCCCTGAAACTTCAGCTCTCTATCCACGAACCCTCCTGGATACCTGTCCTCTACCTCCTGTAGCAGAGGTCATTTAGTATGGTAAATCTCATTTTATCTTTGCTGCTTGTAGGCTTGACTTCATACTTAATAACACTGCACTGACATTCCATTCCTGAAGTGCCAACTTATTCAAATCCACTTTTTAGATTGCTCTTCCCAATTTAGCATTATCAGCATACAGCTGAATATCTCCTTTTAGACCTTGAACTATATTATCAGTATGTAGATTAAACAACAGTAGACTCAAAACAGAACACTGCATTCTCCTCCTTTCCACCTTTCTCTTTTGACAATTGAATTTTATACGCAGTTTGCTGGTTCCTGTCTACCAACTATTCTGTAATAGTGCTACCAACTGACTATCCCCCCCCCCTCCTGCTCAATTTCAACAGCAGTTTATCATGTAATAGTCTATCCTGTCTGATACATTTGTCACTTTGTCGAATATAACCAGGTTATTGAGACAAGACTTACTCTTAATAAATCCATGATGAAAAAAGATATCTAGAACGATGTTTGTTCTCATCAATCCAAATTTACATTCTATCTTAAACTGCCTCTCTATTACCTTCACCACCACAAATGATATGATAACTAAACTAGCTTATCATTTGACTCCTCTGATATGGATTCTCCGTTATGAATTAGCACTGTTTTCCCTGCCTTCAATTTCTCTCATTCTTCTGGGACTATTTCTGTGGCAATACTCTTGTTCAACAACTAAGTTAAGGACATAATCATTTCCTTTGCACATTCTCTTAATATATCCCATCCAGTCCCACAGCCTTATTAACATCCCATCCCATTCATGTGTCATCTCCTATCCAGGAGGTTGGCTACCATGATGTGACTATGGACATAACAACATGTGATGAGGACCCTGTCTCTTCCACATATTGTCATAAGTATTCATGGCTGTAAATCCGTGTGTGTGTGTTCACAGGGTCAATTTTCCTGTTATTAACATCAAGCTTACATACAATTTCAAATTTGAAGATATTGCTTTCCTGATATATACTTCTGATATACACTCACTTCTTCCAATCGCTTAGCTTGAAATACCCTGAGAAAATACTCATTGAATAATTTTATAACTTCTGTTTCACTGCTCTTGTCATCTTCCTAGCCTGTGTTTTATATTCCTTATGCCACTGGGGATACCTGATTCTTTATCTCCTCCATAATGTCTTCTTTTGCCTGCCCCTCATCTGATTCCATGATTCATCTCCATTTTATCTCTACTTTATCTCCTAATATAGGAATGACATGTTTATCAAGATTACCATTACCCAGGCAACTCATAGAAATATCTCAGCCTCAAATCATTTTTTCTGCAATTCATAAACTAGATTTCAACAATCAGGATGATTTGAGTTGCATTTTTTGCAACATGCCAACTAGTTTGGTCATCAACTACACCGTTAAAAATTTTTCCATTTTGGCAATAAGGGCAATAATTGTAGTATTAACTGTATAGCACTTTTCACTGAGAACCTTATCTTTATGTCCAATTACTGATGTTACAGTAAGTTTAGCCTGTGGCACATCACAGTGTTCAATACACCATCACTAAATGTAATTATTTTTAGCCTTAGTATGTAACATATGGTTTATGCATCTTTTTCTTTTTATCGGAAACAACAGCACCCTTACTTTGAATTTAATCTGCCATTAGAACAAATACACAGTTTGTAATTTGCAGCGAAACATCAAAACACACACAGAGAGAGAGATGCAGTGATCAACGATGTCATAAACAAACAGTTCACAAAACTGCATGTTGGATGCACAGGATTCATGTCGTTAAATGAGTCAAAGTGAATGTAGCGTCACATAAATGGGCATTGGTCATAATTGAAGACTGTTGTATGAGCAGATTGTTGTGAAGAGGAGCATCATAATGGGAGAATTGTGGGTGAGGCATTTTAAAATTTGCATACCTCTAGCCTCACCTGCAATTCTTCCACATCTCCTTTATCTCCATGTTTCCAACCTCCTTCCCCCCCTCCTTTCAGTCATACACTTCAGCAGTAATACAAATGTATATCGCTATGCACTGGATGCCACTGAATAAGAAGACAACCAGTTCATCCTACAAAGGTATGCCCAAAATTATTATTCTCATATATTCTTCATGTATCTGTCTTTAAAACATCATCAATACCCAAAAAATTGACTAAAAAGCCAATGACACAAAAAAGGGGTACTCCTAAACAAAAATAGGCAAAAATAGCCATAAAAATTAATAATGTTCATGTTTTCTTTTAAGTTGATCTTATTTGTTAAGTCATTTGATCAACTCTTATGTTACTTTTATGTTTCAGATGGAACTAGAATTGCATCTTCTACTAGTATAGCATCTTTAATGCAGAGTGATTTTCATCTTATAATAAATGACCGAATATATTATGTGAATCCTCCAGAAACAGGTAAGAAATAGGTTTTGATTTTCAGAGGATTTATTATATAATACCTGATTTTTAAGGCAGATGAGCATGAAACCAAGTTGTTATTGGCAAATTATTACATAATTATTATCATTGTATTGTAACTTTAAATTTCTGATATTGCATTACATAATATGCAGTATTGCATTCACATATATTCATTTTATGTGAATCCCACCCATGAAAGTTATAAACCCATCGTATATTAGTACTTTGGGTGGTCTAAGGATTAGATAATCTTCAAGCAATCCTGCTCTCACTCTTTTGGATACGCTGGAAAGTTTTATCGTTTTAAAATTGACTATATATTTTCATGTAGGGGGGGGAAAAAAGGAATGTGTATGAAAGCAGCATAAATTATGAGTTTACTCTGGAGCATTTTAGTATTTTATGATGTACTTGAACGTATGGAATTAGATATCTGGTTTCAAAATTATTTGGTCCTTTTCAGGTAAAAATTAAGGAAGCATTGAGTAAGATATGTTTATTTTATTATTATTATTACACCCTTCATAGAGTTAGCAGACTCATTGTAGGAGGTTCATTCAACTGACAACATATTTATCATATTGAATCTTAAATCTTTAACACTCTCTACATTAACAACATATTCCTTAATGCATTCCATTCACTCAAAAAAATCTGCTCTCGCCCCCTCTTCACCACACTCCTAACTTAACTTCCAGGGATGACCTCTGGTTCTTCCCCTCTTGCCTTCTACTCTTTTTATAATCCCCCTTGGGATTAATCTGATAAAATCCCCTGACTAATTTAAATGTCTCTATCGTATCACTTTTGATCCTATCTACCAAATTCTCCAATCCACATTTCTTCAACCTCTCTCTCTCTCCATAGCCAACATTGTCTTAGTCACTCATCTCTGGAACCCTCCAATATTTCCACATCTTCAGCAGTAATACAAATGTATATCACCACACTGGATACTGCTGAATAAGAAGACAACTGGGAACATCCTACAAAGGTATGTCTGAAATTATTCTTCATGTATCTGTCTTTAAAACATCAGTAATGCCCTAAAAAAATTGACTAAAAAGCCAGTGACATTATAAAAAGATATACTCCTAAACAAAAATAGGCAAAAATAGCCATAAAAATTAATATTTATTTAGAAGAGTAACATGGAAAATTTTCCAGAAATATTATACCTATAATATTCAGGTGATAAGTCTAAGCACAGTAGTACAAGTGTTATCTGACCAGTGTATAAAATACAGTGGCTCAACTATTTCCTTATCTTGACGTGCAAGTATACTTCTTATAGCTACACCACGATGTGCTGTCTTTGCAACACTCACAATATGCCCTCTAAACTTCGCTTTACTGTCAGCCATCACTCCCAAATATCAAATCTCATCCACTTCCCACAATACAGTGTCATCAATATAGTACACAGTGTTATATTTCTGCACTTCAAAAGGCAACACTTTGTACTTATTAATGTTAAAACTACAACCCCACAGCTTTATTCAAATCAAAAGTCTATTCAAATCTTCCTGAAGGAAATTAACATCAGCAGTGCTACTTATAATTCTCTCCACTTTGCATCAGTAGATAGCTGAAGATCCCTTCAGTCCACATATAATATCATTTACAAAAACAAGTTAAATAGCAGAGGCCCAAGAACAGAACATTGAGGCATGCCACTGGCTACCCTCCTTTTTTTCAGATACTATTCCATCATTATACTATTTATTTGCATCCTCTTTCGCTTGTACACCAACTTATGTGGTAATGTAATCTATCAAACACTTTTTGGGAGGGATTTACTGAGACTGTCTCAGCAGTAGTTTGAGAAGATGTGAGATGTTACAGTAGCCATCAGGATTCAAAACTGGTTAGATATTTCTGTTGGAAATAAGGTTAGGTCAACTTTGTCATTAAATCAGAAATCACATGTCATTTGCCTCGAGGCATGTTTTCTATTCTCAGCATTTTTGAATCTGTTTTGAAATTTCTGATTAGGTTCTTTATAACATTTATTGTTTAAGCGCCTTCGTAGCGCAATTGAAAGAATGACGGAATGTTTCGTACTTTGATTTGGAAAAGACCTGAGATCAGTTCCCATCGTGAGGAAAAGAATCTTCATGTAGGCTTCTTTCAATTGAAGGTAAATTAGTTGATCTCATACAGCGGCAGCACAATTTTTTAAGCACCTCCATAGTGCAATTGGAAAAACAATGGTATGGTGCGTCCTTCAGTCAGAAAAGGCATAAGTTTAATTCTTGTTGTGACAAGAGGAATATGTTTGTTTTTTCAATTGAAAATGAGTTAGTTGACCTCATACAGAGGTAGCAGGTTTTTTCCCTCCCAGAAACTTGGATTTTTCATCCCACACACAGACAAATCGGCCTTCAGAACACTTGCAATTTACAGACGAAAAAATACTAGTGATGGTGGTGGACAGTAGATGCTGTTGGTGTAGGTGGTGATGGTAGTGGTGGTCCAGTGTAATTGGTGGATTAAGTAGTGGAGATAGAGAATTGTAAAGTAGGTACCACAAAATAATAATAACTGTGACATTAAGTTAAGGGGATAATAAATCCCTCATTATTTTAAAGCTGGATACGAAACTCGGAGATCGAAATCTAAGAGTTTCATGCTGAAGAACTATTGGCGAGTCCAAGTGTAAGTCACCACCTGGGTGGTACAACACTAGGGCAACTCGGAGCAAAGGTGGAGCAAGCTCCATCACTATCCTTAATATTTTCTCATAATGTAAAATGCAGCTCCTAGGAGATGTATTACTGTTTTACATTATGAGGAGAGGTCACTATCCAGACCGGTTTTGACCTTTATTGAGGTCTCATCAGTGAGTAGGTAGACTTGGATAATACCAAGGTTTAAGTGAACCGAACTTACATATACCCCTACTAACGAATTGCTAGACCGGTGTACCCATATAATATTATTACTGCAATAAAGAGCCAAGAGGCTATTTTTCTGGCAGCATAAATTAAGTTAAGGGGATAATAAATCCCTCATTATTTTAAAGCTGGATACGAAACTCGGAGATCGAAATCTAAGAGTTTCATGCCAAAGAACTATCGGCCAGTCCAAGCGTAAGTCAACACCTGGGTGGTACAATACTAGGGCAACTGTCTGGCAATTCATTAGTAGGGGTATATGTAAGTTTGGTTCACTTAAAACTTGGTATTATTCAAGTCTACGTACTCACTGATGAGACCTCAAGAAAGGTCAAAACCGGTCTGGGTAGTGACCTCTCCTCATAATGTAAAACAGTAATACATCTCCTAGGAGCTGCATTTTACATTATGAGAAAATATTAAGGATAGTGATGGATCTTGCTCCACCTTTGCTCCGAGTTGCCCTAGTGTTGTACCACCCAGGTGTTGACTTATGCTTGGACTCGCCGATAGCTCTTCAGCATGAAACTCTTAGATTTCGATCTCCGTGTTTTCTCTCCGGCTTTAAAATAATGAGAGATTTATTATCCCCTTAACTTAATTTACGCCGCCAGAAAAATAGCCTCTTGGCTCTTTTTCATAATAACTGTGACAGTCCTTAGTACAGGCAGAACAAAAAAAAAAATTGAAATGCAATAGTTTTAAACAAGTTAATCAGAAATACAAAACAGATTTAAATATGAAGGCAGTTAAGACATGCTTTACTCTGATCTGAAATAACTTGAAGATATGGTTTATCTGCTTAGATGGCTGATAAAAGGTAAAAGTGGAATGAGAAGAGCAAGGATTTTCATTTATGATGAAGAATCAGAGAAGTTAAAACATTAATTGAATCAAGTAAAAAAAGAATAATAATTTCAGAGGTATCTTAATAATACCAAAATTATTACTATTTAATCGTACATAGTTCAGAACATGGGATAAGTGGATGTTGGAAGGAAGGCATCACTGTGGACAAAATTGAGATTGGTTAGCATTATCCAGTAAGTAAGCAAATGGTTTTTTTTTACATCATTATAATGCAATCAAAAGGTGTGTCATCTCTGTTAGTGAGTCAACACAATCTGAAAAAGGGAGTCAGCTTAAATTATTACGATTAATGTCACTAGAATGATTTCGCTTTTAATGAAGTCAGATTAGGGAGTAGCAAGATTTAGAGAATCGAAGTGGTTTGTGATTTGTAAAGTTAGAATGATGTTGAAGACATTCAGTGAAATTAACAGAATGGAGTAAAAAAAATTGAGCTTAAGAAGATCAGAAAGAGGTGATTTTTTATTTAGGCATTCTCTGATATGGGATAATAAAGTGATCTAAAGTGCAAATACATTCAGACCAGAAAGAACATAAGCGGTTCATGAACAAGTGAAAGATGGTGGAGGAGGAAATGATAGATAAATTTCATTTAGTAAAGGGAAGTGTAAGTCATTGAATTAGTATGACCTCACTGATGTTGGAACTGTGATATGTGAAATAAAATCTGGAGATTTTGGGAAGAAATAGACTTTTTTGTCCTAAGTGTAAGTTTACTATTTGTAGTCTTATTTTTTTTTTTTTGAGTATGAAGTAAGAATTTTGGCTACTATACCGTTTCAAAAATTATATATACACCTGAATATTTCACAAATTTTTATCTCTATAAACCTTGATCCTTGATCTTTTGGCCCTGATTACACATGCGTTCATGGGAAGACTTTCCACTAAATGTTCATAATCGAATATGCTTTTCATGCCATTTCTCCCAGGTAATCGGTTTCCATAGTAAAGCAAACTTTAGAACTGCTTTCCAGATGTGTGAGATGGATATAGTTAGGTTGTTTTTTCCAGCTAATGCTGTATGTAAATCCATGAAATGGTCTATTCATAAATATTCAAATATGCAAGAGCTGTGCTGTAGGAGACCTGTTGTCATATGATTCACACTACAGCTTTCCAGTGGTCTGCTGACTAATCTTAGTAGTAAACCTTCCAACATGAAAATTGAATCTAAGTATTGCTGAGTGTCTGCAGTGATATTTGGTCTGTATGTAGTAGCCTTTCTATGAAAATAAGGGTGAATGCTTCAGTTTATAATATTTTTCTTGCATAAGCCATAGCTGTTCATGTCCTGTAATAAATTTAGTTTAATCTCAGAATGAGAGAGAGATTTAGAAAGTTTTTTAACTTGGGTATATTATGTATTCAAGATACCAAGTAATTTTATATAAACTTGGTTTTTAATCCTATTTCTCGAGTAAGCAAACGAACAAGTAAGTCAAGTTTGCATCTGCACGTAGTCCAAATCTGAGGCAACTCATGGTAAAGGTGGATTAAGCTCTGATCACTTTCCTTAGTATTTTTCCCTTAATGTAAAGCACATCCCCTTGCAGAGATGTTAAGTATCTTCAACACTGAGGCAACTCGTGGCAAAGTTGGACTAAGCTCTCTCATCACTTGTCTTAGTATCTCCCATGATGCAAAGCACATCTCCTTGCGGACATGTATAATGCTATGCATTAAGGGAAGGGCCACTACCCAGACCGGTTTCAACTTTTATTGAGGTCTCATCAGTGGGAGCCAGACCCAGAGGTGGTGATACTAAGGTGGAAGTAATGGAGAAGTCACATTTACCTATACGAGTTGCCAAAAGGTGTTTCACCTTATTAAATTACTCTGGATTTAGAGAAAGATGTTGGAAGTTTTTTTTCACTTGGTTAGACTATAATAGCACTATATTATACATGTCTGCAAGGAGATGTGCTTTGCATCATGGGAGATACTAAGACAAGTGATGAGAGCTTAGTCCACCTTTGCCACGAGTTTCCTCAGTCCTGAAGATACTTCAGGTGCAAACTTTGTTTGCTTACACTTGGATAAAGGATTAAACTAAATTTATTATAGTCTAAGCAAGTGAAAAAAACAAAAAAACTTCCAGCATGTTCATGTCCTGAACTTCTGATTGAGAGAATCCACTGCATGATGTGAGAAAGGAATGTACAACTTTTGAGGTCAATTTGAAGTCATAATGGTGACCATTAAGATGATAACCCTTAAGATGACAACATTAAATTGTCAGCAACAGCTGATCTCTTAGCTGTAATTGTGTTCAAATTGCATGGAACTGATTGATGACTAATACGATAGTTTATGATAACACCTTATCAGAAGTTGGTTACCTCTAAATCACATCCCATTTCCAGTATTATACACAAATAGTCATTTAGTGTGTATTCCTTTGCTTTTATACCTTCTTGTAACACCTGAATTGTTGCTAGCACAGCATTAGAGAAAAATAAAGATTCCACATAGTTTTTATTTTAATATAAAGAAATATGATATTCTTCAAAGTGTGCCCTTAGCAGTATTTTCTTCTACCCACTGTTTTGAATATTACTACTCACAAAAGACTTGAAACATTGTCATGTTGAAACTTATCTCAAAAAAACTGTGCTCAGTTATAAACCATGTCAAGTAAAATTTGCCAATATCAAATATAAGTGTACAAGGAGGAGGGGGGGGGAGAAATCTCAAATTTTTGTTGTGCCGTACTTTGTAGCTATAGTCAATGAGACTGTCATTTTCAGGTGCATAGTTGAAGAGAGTGGTATACCACTCAAATGGAAGTACACGGGAAAGTAACCAACCATTGCATCTTCGCGTGTGAAGTTGAAAGATACAGAATTGATTTTTTTTTTCTGAAGGGCAAACCATTATTAAAGGATGATAGAAAGAAAAGGAGGTACCTGACCTTGAGTTTGGTGGTTTGTGATGCTTTTATCAAGCCCCCCCCACACACACATGAAAGGTTGCAAGACCTATAACACTACAGTGCTGTGTGTGTGTGGGTAAATGATTAAAAAAAAAAGAAGTAGTCTATTTATGTTTCTTAAAGAATTGAGGTTGTACTTGGTGGGAAAAAATAGTATGGGGAAAGATTTTTCTAAAGAATTGACATGGATGGAATGAAGGAAGAGGATAAGTTCATTCAATATATTTAGAGTTGGACAGTGTATGGGTGTTGGCCAGTGGCTGTTCTATTTCTTATATAGTTAGAAGAAAGTGGAGGAATGGTGGTGGCCAGATCAGAAGAGCAATGCCCATGAAACTACCTATAGAAAAGAGACAGAGTACCTATGGGAAAGTGACTGAAGGGAGTCTGTGAAGGAAGATTACCTATTAAACAGATTGTTCTCTTCTTGTATCATCAAGAATTCTTAAGGAGGTTTTGGGTGCACCACCCCAAATGTGGGAACAATATTTCAAGGTTGGTTTGATCTGAGACATAAAGTTTTAGGAGTTGAGAGGAAGAGAAGTAATGTTTTGAATAGAAAAGCACACCAAGCTGTTTAGAGGCTGAGGAGGCTACGTGTGTAATGTGTTTGTGCTAAGATAAACTGAATGTGATAGTCAGCCCAAGAAACGTAAGCTGATCTTGAAAAGAAATCAGAACATTATCTAAAGTAAGAGAGAATGAAGTAGGTAATAAGACAGGCTTGAGTTTTTATGGAATTAAAATTTATTAAGTTGTCTTAAAACCATTTGAGGATGTTGTGGAGGTCAGTGTTGGTCACTGATTATGGAAGATATCAAGGCTTCTATCATTTGAGTACAGGAAAACCTCATTTAACGCAAATTCGATATGCGCGATAATCAGTTAACGCAATTGAGTGAAATGATACTGTTTCCCCCTTTAAGTGAGTGATTAATCAGTCTAACATGAAATTTTTTGTTGCCAATCTGCAGCGAGCGGAAAACCTGGAAGTCATTAAGAGACAGTAAAGTCTCATTAATTCAGGAGGGTGCATATGAAGAAGATAAGGAGTGTGAACAAGAAGAGAATGTTATTACTAAGAAGCTGCAAAAGAACTTGAGCTAGTTTTCAGTCAGATTGAGCATGCTAAGGAAACGTCGACGAAATTGGTCTCTATTTCATCGACTAAAACTAAAGCATCTCAACCAGTATACAAAGTATCTAAAGATCGTCTTATACTTTTATTAGGAGGCAGTGCAGACAGCAACTTTAAACTCAAGCCTATGTTAGTTTATCGTGCACAAAATCCAAGAGCTAATATTATTGAAGAAATCAGCACAATTGGAAAAGAACTTGGATTTAATGAACTGGATAATGAAGATGTGAGAAATTTGCTCGATTCCCATTCAGAATAGTTAAACGAGAATGATTTCCAGCTAGAAGAACAGCGTGCATATGAAGAAGATAAGGAGTGCGAACAAAAAGAGAATGTTATTACTAAGAAGCTAACTGCAAAAGAACTTGAGCTAGTTTTCAATCAGATTGAGCATGCTAAGGAAATTTTTGATGCTGATCCTGATATGGAACGAAGCTTCAAAGTCCACTGAATTCTTGATAAAGTGATCACCAGCTATCGCAAATTACATGACAAGATGAAAAAGTCAACCACTATTCAAACATCTTTACTTAATTTTTTTGTAAAAAAAGTAGCTCAATCAAATGTTTAGACATTAAATAAAAATTTAAGCAATTGATTTTTATTAGCTTTGATGATTTTATCTTTTAATGTAGCTTATACTGTAATTTTGTTTCCAAATTTACGTTAACTGATGGATGAATTATAATTATTCCTATTGTTTATTGTGTTTGCTTAATACGATTTTGCTTATTGTGCATTAATTGATGGTTTAATTATTTGCGTTAAGTGAGGTTTTCCTGTACTTCAGGATTTCTTGAATGAGGAAGAGGAACGAAGAGTGCTGTCATCAGCAAAACTTTTGATAGGATTTTAAGTCAAAGAGAGAGAAGGTCATCGAGGTGCATGAATGAGGGTTCTATTCACTCATCTTATGAGAGGAAGCCATTCCCCATGAAATGCAATGAACAACCAGTGGATTACGGAAGCATGTAATCCAATCACAAAGTGTAGGAGGTTGGCCATAAGATGGTAGCTTGTTCAGGAGGCCTTGATGCTAGACATGATCTAATGCCTTTGAAATATTAAGGGTGACAACACGAGTTTCTCCAAATCTTTCTACGGGCCGTGTTCAAAGATGGGTGAGATTGGTGAGAAGGTCAGCTGTAGAACAAGAATGGCAGAATTGTGATCGATAATTAATTGATGAGTCTGTAAGCGAAGAAGCTGGTTGTTGATAACCTTCTCTGTCACTTTTGAAAGTACTGAAGCGAGAACAATGAGATGAAAGTTTGATGGCTGACTTTTGTCTCTATTTTTTGGGTATAGGCTGCTTCCATGCTGTTGGGTAGATAGCAGTAGAATATGATAGCTTATTAGGAGATACAGGATGGGTATTAATTATGAGGGACAAGTTTTGAACACATCTGGACCAGGAGCCTTATTATTATTATTACCACGGGCTACTCCAGGAGTCCTTAGACTCATCGAGGGAGGCCCTAAACATCATGTTCACACAGCTGTTCAACATTCTCACAGTATCTATCATACCTTGCCTTGAACTCACTCACTGTCATAGCACCCACAACAGACTCTGGCAGCTTATTCCACTCATTTACCACTCTAAAAGTAAAGAACCCAGCTCTAACACCCCTGCTAACCACGCTCTTGCCCAGCTTCCATGGGTGTCCCCTAGTTCTCCCACCACCTATTAATATCAAGGTTAATCAGAGTTTTTGTGATTTCCTTCTGGTGAAAGTTCATAAACATACAATGGGTAGTTTGTAGTAATCTTTTGCTTGGAGAACCAAGGCAAATCACAAAAGCGATTTGCCTTGGTTCTTGAAGCAAAAGTTGGAGGAAAAAACTGATGCTGAGAGGTCTACCTTTTCCTTGGGTGAAGTCACCATGGTACTATCAGAATGCAAGAGATGTGAAAACAGGGAATGGCAGAAGTTATGTCCAGCATCCTTAGTGTGGGACCAGAAGGCTTGACTGTCAGTTGAGTAGGAGTTAAGTTTACTGCATGTCATTCTTATGAAGTCTGCTTTGGAATCATTAACTTTTTTAGACTTTTTTCAAGCTATTTATGTAAGTTGAATGAGAAGTAGGAGTTTTTAATTTAAGCCATTGAACATATGCTGCATTTTTATCAAATAAATGTTTCATCAAATATTGCATCACATCTGTATAATTATGACAGTTTCACTCTTTATCATTTGCTTGCACTTCTGCGTTCTTGTATGTTTTCACTCCCTCAGTCTCACTAGCTTTCAGTCCATTTCATTTATGCTATCTTTCATTTCTTCAGTCTGTTGCTCATTCGTTAACTTGTAGTCTAATAAAATATCACACTTCCTGCCAATCCATACTTTCTCTCATCTCCTGTTCAGTCTCCCCACAAACACATCTTTTACATTTTGCCACGTATACTTATTATACTCATGACATCAGACCATTTTTGAAATGTCTAGGTCATTAAACAGTACTTGATTTTCGTGGGCTTGTCTGGTTGCCCTAATCGATGCTTGTGTGGTTTACCTTGTGAGTACTGCTTTTGCCTTCTGTTCAAAGAAGGTGAGATTCAAAATTTCAGTTAATAAAGTCAGTAACAATTCCCCAAGGCCAAAAATCACACAGGCACACTAAGTTATCAAAAATAAACAATACAGTACTAAAATTCAGTATTGTAAATATATGCTTCTGAAAATTATTCTGGTATAGGAATTGAAATTTCATGGTTACAATAACTTAGATTATTTTTTCTCCCACATGATATACTTTTCTCTACAAATACAACAGTTTGTATGAGCAGTGAATTCAGCAGACACTAAAACAGTCATGGTAAAGAGAATCTTCATATGTGTGCAAGGCAGCTAATTTCATATTTGGTCTTGAAAATATTGTGGAGAATAGTTCTTTTAAGATACTGTTACTGTTTTTTTTTGAAGTATGACCAAATTACATGGCATCATAATGAACTCACAAGTAGGATTCTGGAGAAAAAGAGGAGTGATCTAAGTTATTTGAAATTCTGACCAAAGCAGGTAAGGCTATGAGGCCATTGTTATTGTGTGTTTTAATCACATGTGCTTTCTGACCAGTTTGTCTGTTTAGCAGGATGAAAATCCCAAGTTTCCAGTAGGGGGAAAACCCTGCCGCCGAATATGAGACTGGCTGACTCACATTAATTTGAGTCCTTATAAAGGCTATTTCTGTTTTAAATGGAATTCCTTCTCTTTTCAACCAAAGTGCATTGTCATGCCAAAATGAAGTTATCCAAGAAGATGATAAGATACTAAGAAGATAAGTGGTTCTTCTGTCATGTTCTATCTTCTATCAGAATCATCTTCTAATGTTAGAAGATGATTCTTCTAACATTATAAATGTGCTATAAGATGATTCTTATAGCACATTTTATTCTTCACACTACAATTTTAATACTTTAAGAAACTGTGTTCCCTTAAAGCATTAAAAGTGTAGTGTTCTTACTAGTCTCTACAAATACAATAGTTTGTATGAGCAGTGAATTCAACAGACACTAAAACAGTCATGGTAGAGAGAACCTTCATATGTGTGCAGGGACAGCTAATTTCATATATGGTCTTGAAAAATTATGTCATAATATGAAATAGGAGTACAGTGTTCCTCTTTCACTTCTGTTTAATAGTCATAATAATATTTATTATAACTAAGAACTTTTATTGTTAAAAGACCATAAGATTTAATGATTACAAATACAAAGAGCCAACAAGTTTCACTAGCTACTGTCTAGCATTTTCAAGGCTGTACTGGTGTGAAAACAAATGCATTAAGTTACATGAAAATATACACTTTAGTAACTGTTAGACCTTTACATTTGATAATTCATGTTTGATGGTGTGCATGTGTTGGAATGCTTCAGTCAGAATCTGGTACATGACCACGTGTTGTGTAGTTTTTCGCATATTGTAGTTCTGTTGAGCTGAGAGAATTGATGAGATATTTCCATATGGCTTTAAGAATAGCATCTTGATTTCTATTTAAATTATTGCCTGTGCGTAGCACCACTGCTGCTTCTTTGAAAGTTCTGTATCTGTAGTCATTCTCGATGTACGGCATAGAACTGTTTTTCCAATCTATAACATGATTTGATGTTGAGAAATGATGAGCTAAACCAGATGTGATGATTCTATTGTGATTGACATCCCCACATGTTCCTTCTGTCTTATTTCAAAGCTTCTAGAGGTCTGTCTAATGCGAGAAAGGCCACACGTGCATGGAATTTCATATACTCCCAGAAATTTGAAGAAAGGTATCTCATCTTTGGGTGATCTTAAGCCTTGTCTGATCGTGGTGGTTGGTTAAAAAACTACTCTGATGTTTTGAGCTTTTAACATTCTCCCCAGTTTTGTGGATACTGAATTAATATATGTAATGACAGCTGTGGACACTTATTGGGACTCTGTTCCAGGTTGTTGGAGGTTGTCTTTAAAAAGCAATTTGTTTAAAATGTTAGAAAGGTATCCATTCAGAGATAGTGTTAGCTATTTGTGACAGTTCTCTCTGTACATCTATTTCTTTCGAAATAGACCTTAAGGCTCTATACGGAGCATATGAATGATGCAGTGTTTTTGTGATCTGTGATGGTTAGACGAATAATGTAGATATCTAGCTGTATCTGTGGGTTTCTTATAAATGGACAGTTGGACATCTTCTCTCCTCACCAGTATGTCAAGAAAGGGTAGTTCTTTGTTCTTCTCCAGTTCCATAATGAATTTGATCTTATTATGTAGTGAGTTGATTTTATTAAGAAACACGAGAAGGTTTTGCGTATATCTTTCCAGATGATGAACATGTCATTGACATATCTCCACCAAATCGACGGTTTAGGTGAAATGGTGGAAAAAATATCCTTTTCAAGTTTTTCCATAAATAGGTCTGTGCATGGTGGTGACAAGGGGGGGGGGGGGGCTACCCATGGCTAGACCTTCTGATTGTTTGTATACTATGTTATTTACTTTGAAGAAATTTGATTTCAGGCAATGATGAAATAATTGAGTGATGTCCTGAGAGAAGAGATCTTTTATAATGTAGACCACCTCTACGACCGGTACATTACTGAATAAGGACACTACATCTAGACTAGCCATAATGTCCATTTGTGATATTTTGATACTCTTGATTGTTTTCATAAATTGTTGAGAGTTTTTAATGTAGGTCTCTGTTTGTCTAATTTTTCCTTTCATTAAATTTGCCAGATGCTTTGCTAGTAAGTACGTAGGTGAGGATCTTCCATCAACTTTTGGACGAAGTGGTACGGTTTCTTTATGAATCTTCGGTGCTGCATAAAGGCATGGAATAATAGGGTGTGAGGATTTAAGTTGTTTCTTTAGTTCATCCAACCAACCGGTCATATTCCGGATAAGAGCATTAGTCTCCAGATGATTACTCATGATGAGATTTTTATCTAAGACTTAGTAAGTGGAACTGTGTGCTAGTAACAAGTTAATCTTATTAAAGTAATCTTTAGAGTTGAGAATGACTGTTGAATTTCCTTTGTCCGCTTTGGTTATTATAATGTCTTTGTTGTTACGTAAATTGCGGATTGCTTTCTTATCATATGGAGTAGTATTAGGTATTGGTGGTTTTGCTGAGGCAAGAATAATCGTATTATTGAATCTGATAGTGTTTGCTGTAGCATCTGGAAGATGATAAAGACTTTTTTCTATCCCACATATGAAATCCATTTCAGGAATAAAATGGATTTCAAATTGCAGTTGCACCATGGTCTCACTATTAACAAAGTGATTTTCAACTTCTCAGATTACAGGCTTTCTAATCATGAATCAGAAATCCTTAAAAAGAGTTTCAACTTTGCTATCACCCCGAATTTTATTCCTAAAATGGATTTCATATGTGGGATAGAAAAAAAAGTCTATCATCTTCCAGAGGCTACAGCAAACACTATCAGATTCAATAGTATGATTATTCTTGCCTCAGCAAAACCACCAATACCTAATACTACTCCATATGATAAGAAAGCAATCTGCAATTTACGTAACAACAAAGACATTATCATAACCAAAGCGGACAAAGGAAATTCAACAGTCATTCTCAACTCGAAAGATTACTTTAATAAAATTAACTTGTTACTAGCATACAGTTCCACTTACCAAATCTTAGATAAAAATCCCATCATGAGTAATCATCTGGAGACTAACGCTCTTATCCACAACATGACAGGTTGGTCGGATGAACTAAAAAAACAACTTAAATCCTTACACCCTATTACTCACCGCCTTTATGGAGCACCGAAGATTCATAAAGAAAACGTACCACTTTGTCCAATAGCTGATGGAAGATCCTCACCTATGTACTTACTAGCAAAGCATCTGGCAAATTTAATGAAAGGAAAAATTAGACAAACAGAAACCTACATTTTATGCAACAATTTATGGAAAAAATCAAGAGTATCAAAATATCACAAACGGACATATTATGGCTAGTCTAGACGTAGTGTCCTTATTCACTAATGCACCGGTCATAGAGGTGGTCAACATTATAAAAGATCTCTTCCCTCAGGACATCATCCAGTTATTTCATCATTGCCTGGAAATCAAATTTCTTCAAAGTAAATAACATAGTATGCAAACAATCGGAAGGTCTAGCTATGGGTAGCCCCCCCTGTCACCACCATGTGCTGACCTATTTATGGAAAAACTTGAAAAGGATATTTTTTCCACCATTTCACCTAAACCGTCGATTTGGTGTGGAGATATGTCGATGACGTGTTCATCATCTGGAAGGATACCATGGAAAACCTTCTAGTGTTTCTTAATAAAATCAACTCGCTACATAATAAGATCAAATTTACTATGGAACTGGGGAAGAAAAAAGAACTACCCTTTCTTGACATACTGGTGAGGAGAGAAGATGACAATGTCCAACTTCCATTTACAAGAAACCCACAGATACAGCTAGATATCTACATTATTCGTCTAACCATCATAGATCACAAAAACACAACATCATTCATATGTTTCGTATAGAGCCTTAAGTTCTATTTCGAAAGAAGTAGATGTACAGAGAGAACTGTCACAAATAGCTAACACTCTATCTCTGAATGGATACTTTTCTAACATTTTAAACAAATGTCTTTTTAAAGACAACCTCCAACAACCTGGAACGGAGTCCCAATACGTGTCCACAGCAGTCATTCCATATATTAATTCAGTATCCACAAAACTGGCGAGAATGTTAAAAGCTCATAACATCAGAGTAGTTTTTTAACCAACCACCATGATCAGACAAGTCTTAAGATCACCCAAAGATGAGATACCTGTCTTCAAATTTCTTGGAGTATATGAAATTCCATGCATGTGTGGCCTTTCTTACATTGGACAGACCTCTAGAAGTTTTGAAATAAGACAGAAGGAACATGTGGGGGATGTCAATCACAATAGAATCATCACATCTGATTTAGCTCATCATTTCTCAACATCAAATCACGTTATAGATTGGAAAAACAGTTCTATGCCTTACATTGAGAATGACTACAGACACAGAACTTCCAAAGAAGCAGCAGTGGTGCTACGTACAGCAATAATTTAAATAGAAATCAAGGTGCTATTCTTAAAGACATATGGAAATATCTCATCAATTGTCTCAGCTCAACAGAACTACAATATGTGAAAAACTACACAACACATGGCCATGTACCAGATTCTGACTGAAGCATTCGAATGCATGCACGACATCAAACACGAATTATCAAATATAACGGCCTAGCAGTTATATTTGATAATATAACTGCTAGAGTAAAGTGTATGTTTTCATGTAACTCGATGCATTTGTTTTCACACCAGTACAGCCTTGAAAATGCTAGACAGTGGCTAGCATTTTCATAGTGAAACTTGTTGGCTCTTTGTATTTGTAATCATTAAATCTTATGGTCTTTTAACAATGAAAGTTCTTAGTTTTAATACATTAGACCAAATATGAACTATTTAATATTTATTATAGTTATAATAATATTTAAAAATAAAGAATTTTTTTAAGGAAGAACAACTGCCAGCAAACTTCTACAAAAAATTTCCCAACATTGTAATTTGGCATTGCACTCATCATTTACACTTAGCATTAGACGATTCGATAAAAAACATTAAAGAAATAAATAAATTTGAAATATTTATGGATAAATTATATGCTTTTTATCATCAATCACCAAATAATCAACGAGAATTAAATATGATTGCAAAAGACCTTGGTATCAAAATTTTAAAGATTGGCCATGTATTTATACCACGATAGGCAGCTTGCAGTTTACGAACGGCTCTTGCTTTGTGGAGAAATTACCCAGCTTTATGCAAGCATTTTGCATCGGACGATAAATATAAGGGCTTTTTAAACTGACTTCTCAGTTTGGAATTTTTAAAAGATCTAGCATTAATGATTGATATCCTAAAGGAATTATCATATCTGTCAGAAGTCTACGAAGTCGCAATATAAGTATTATAAGGGCTAAGTTAAAATTTGTTAAAATTTCCATAGCTTACCACTGATTATAACCCATGCTGTAGGTTCTTTATTAATTTATTAAATAAACTTGATTTCAATGGTGATGGGATTTGATGACATATCGCTATGCATCTTAAGGGAATTTTCCAGGGAATTGGCTGTAACATACAAGCACAAGTTCCAAGGGAATTGAAAGATGGTAAAATTGTTCCACTGCTTAAAGGTGATGATAGGGCTGTGGCTACAAATTATAGGCCAGTCTGTATATCTGAAGTTGTGAAGATACTAGAGATTGGGAAGAAGTAGAGTACAGAAATGGGTTGAAAACAGCAGAATTCTCTGTGGTTATTAGCATGGATTTGTTAAAGGAAGATCATGTTTTACTAACTTATGGAGAAGGTGTTTTATATGGAGAGTGGTTGGTGAGTGGGATGCATTACCTGAGTGTGTTGTGAATGTAGACAAATTAAATCAGTTTAAGCAAATACTTGATCATGTGACAGCCTTGATCAGGCCTCATGTGGATTATTGTGCACAGATTTGGTCAGTAGGTTTTCATGGTGATGAGGATATGCTAGAAAGGGTTCGGAGAAGATTCCCAAAGATGGTCAGTAGTCTTTGAAATGTGGAGTACGAGAATAGATTGAGAGAATGCAAATTGCAAAGCCTCATGAATAGGAGGAGGGAATATGATTGAGACATATAAGTTAGTCGGTGGTTGTTATCAGGTTGATATGGAAGAGATTTTTCATAGATTGGGAGAGGGGAAGTAGAACAAGAGGGTATCCCTGGAAACTGTATAAGGGGGATGTAAGCAGAGGAGAAAGGGTTTTTTATATGGAGAGTGGTTGGTGAGTAGAATGTATTACCTGAATGTGTTGTGAATGTAGATACATTAAATCAGTTTAAGGCACTGTTGGATGAACTTTGTGTGCAATAATGTTAACCTCCCACGATCAGTCTCTTACTCCATTGAGGTTGGATGTTAATAATAATATATTATATAATAATATATATATATATATATATATATATATATATATATATATATAATTATTTTTATAATTATAATTATAAATTATTATATAATAATAAAGTGGTATAGGCAACATGTAATGGGAAGATGATGCATATCACCACTTGTTTTCATTCTAAAACCTGGGGGGGAGTGTCAGTATTTTTTTTCCCTAACAAGTTGGATATCCAGCTTCGAAACTTCAATTATTACTTTTCTTTATTTAATTATTTTGCAATAAATGGAATGTGGAAATTGCTTGCTTGAAGAAAGTTCAATTTTTATTTAGATAACTACTAGCAATGTAGATTAAAAACTTTTCCATCAGAAATTGTTACATATTTTGATTTCATAGGTAAGCTTACTTGCGATGAAATGGAAACACTTTCTGATGTTAAAACAAAATTAAGCAAGTTATATGAATCACTTCATGTTGATCAACATCAAATAGAGATGGAAATGAAACTTGTGGGACAGCTAGAAAAATTAAAGTCAGAACTTCAGCCTCTTGAAAAAGTAAGTGGTGATAAAATAGCAGTATGAAATTTCTTATGTTTATTATTTTTTTGCAGCCAGTGTTACTTTTTTTATATACATTTTATTTTCTTATGCTACAGATTTATTATAAAATTTTCACTTAAAACTAAATTAATTAGTCTTTCAAATGTTTATCAAAATATTAGATAACTATATGATATTATTATGAGAAACTTGTAGGGAGTTATGGAGGGAGGCCTTGCATTACCCACACCAGCTATCATACAAACTGTCCCACTCACTCACTGCTCTGTGAGAGAAGAATCTAGCTCTCGCCCATTTCTTAACTGTGCACATAAATGTAATGGATGCCCCTTGTCCTCTTTCCATGTAATGAAAACTTTCATCGGTCAATATCCTGTAAATCCCTTTCAGAAGTTTATAGATCAATATCTTGTTCTCTTCTTTCTCCTATTTGCCAGTGTCCACAGTTCACATACTCTCAATCTGTCTTCATAATTTACATTATGTAACCTTGATATCAGTATCACCTTTGTTACTCTTCTTTGCACCATTTCTATAACTTCTTTATTCCATGAACCCAGAGACCAAATATGCACACAGGAGTGGTTGTATGAAGGCCAAGTAAAGAGGCAAAATGACTTCCTTATCTTTACTTGTCAGTGTTTGTTTCAGCATCAGATTTATCCTCTGAGTTGGATTTACAGTTTTTGCAACGTGAACTTCAACTTCTTATCCACCATAACTCTAAGATCTCTAGATTCATCAGTTTCTTCAGGTATAATCCCACCAATATAATATGCCATTAGAAACATCATGCTGAAGTTCATTACTTTACACTTATTGACAATGACTTGACAACCATTATCATTTGTTCACAGTGGCAACCATTATCATTTGTTCACAGTTCTAGCTTGTTCAAATTATTTTCTTAACAGTTAATTCTGTCAGTACTTATCTTAGTACATCCCTGATTGCCCTGACTATCCACTCATCAGTAAACAATTAGACATCTCATTTAAGGTCCTTCCTAATATCATCAGTGTTTAGAATGAACAACATTTGGCTAAGAACTGATCCTTGGAATATCCTGATCACCTTAAATTGGTACATTCATATCTTCCCCAGCTGACCACTTTCTGATACTTGTCCATCAGCCACCTGTTTATCCAAGTCAATTTATATGCCAATCCCATGTTCTTCAATTTATTCAACAGCCTTTCATGTGATATACTGTCAAATGTCTTAGCAATTCCAACAGTATCATAGTGTGGGGTTTGCTATAGCATGGTTTATAATTTTTAACAGTTTATTATTAAACCTCTATGGAATCAGAGACTCATCGCAGGAGATACACACTCTCACACACAAAGCTCATAAAACCGTGTCTTAAGCATTCAGAATGAGGATGCATTCAGAACACACTCAGGCAATGCACTCCACTCACCAACCACTCTCCCTGCAAAGAACCTGCTCCTCACCTCTTTGCTCTCATCCTCTTTATAGCTCTTTCCAGTAATGGCATCTTATTCTATTCCCTCTCATTCTAAGAAAAACTTCTTCCATTTTAACCTGGTAACAACACCTGATCGATTTATGTGTCTCAATCATATCGTCTCCTCTTCCTCTTCACAAGGCTTTGCAAATTACATTCCCTCAATCTGTCTTCATACTCCATATTCTACCTTCCTGAATCTTTTCTGGATCATTTCTAACATACTCTCGTCACCACAAAATCCAGGTGACTAAATTTGTGCTCAAATAATCCATATGAGACCTGATCAAGGCCTCATATGGATTATTATCATGGACAAGGATCTGAACTTCAGGTCTTTGTCCATGACCACTCCCAGACCTCTCATCTCCACTGCTTCCTTCTTTGCCTCACAACCTTGTCTACCAAATTTCTGCAACATTGAACTGACAGTTCCACTTACCTGCTCATTCATATACAATCTGTTCAAGTCCTATAAGGCCACAACATCTGCTTGACTCTGCATTGTTCTCACCAATTTTGCATCATCTGTAAACAGTTGCATATCTCTAGCTAAACCTGTCCCATTATTATTGATATATAAGTTGAAAAACAATGGCCCAGTACAAGATCCTCTTTGGCACACCACTAGTGAGTTTCCTCTTTTGGGATACTGTACCCCTATATACAACTTGCTGGTACCTACCTATCTAACAGCTAGTCACTGATCTTACTCAAGAGTCTGTTATCCAGACCCGTCCATTTCAGTTTATTTGGCAGCTTGTTATGTAGCAGTCTTTCAAAAGCTTTTTGCAAAATTTAGGTATACCACTGTATATACATCTCTCTTGTCCAGTACATTTGCCACCTTATTATTATATATAAGTAAGTTGGTAAAACATGGTCTCCCTTTAACAAATCCATGCTGACAATCACAGAGAATACTGCTATTATCAACTCATTTCTGTATTAGATTATTTTAACAGTACTGTCTGCATTACCAAGATTTCGACTATTAAAGCAGACCACAGTGACAGCAACAGCAGTACCAATGTACACTTTATTATTATTTCAGCTTTGGTAGAGCAAAGTTGTGGTTGCTTCATAAAATTTTTTGTTCTTTATTACATAGTGAATACACTTTTATACAGAATTGAGTGGAAAGAGGAAATTCAACGATGCTTGTGAACCTAACAAACGTAAATGGTTACCAGTAGAGCAAAGACTTGAAATTAGGAAGTGTCCTGTATAGTACAGACACATCATTTTACAGCTCATGGTAGGTGGAGAAGAACAAACTCTGGTTCAACTCCGAAAGCTCAGTAAGAGTGTGGTTAAGAAACGTGAGGTTCAAGTTCTTCCATGGCATGTGGTGAGTATGCAAAATAGGCAGATGTTGCAAGTGCATTTTTAGTGAAGGTTTCAAAGAAATATATGATAGGTATTATATAATCTGGAAAGAGACCCTCCATCAATGAGTTGTTAATTCTTTGTAGGACTTTGCATAATAATAATAAGCATGCAAAGTCCTACAAAGAATTTTCCCCTTGTTCTCCCTAGATTCTACTAGAGAGATGATGTAGAGGATTAATGTGACAATAAATAGTTGCATTACTGAAGTGTTGGGAGTTTAAAACACATTGGGGATAAATGCAGACCTTCAATAATTTTTGTGATATGATTCCACAAAAGTCTAATAGTACTAACCTGTGTGTGCTAAAGTAATTATTTACACACTACAATATAACCTAAAAGTCACAGTACAAAATGAGGCTGTAATACTGATGTTACATAAGCATGTTAGATGTTGGAAGCACATATGTGCACTGCTCACTCAGATACTCAGCGATATGCCACACCAGTCCTCTCCATATGCTTTTTTGGAGGTTTCACTTTGAAGATAAGTCACTCTAGATGCACTATCCATCTCATTGACAGTCTATCCCTTCTTCTTTTTCCAGGAACTTTACCTTCTATTACTGTTCTTGGAAGTCCTCCTTCCATCATTGCAGTGTGTCCAAAATATTTTAACTTTCTTCTGTCAGTATCCTTAAGGAGTTTCTACTGATCCTTTCTAGCACCCATTCATTTGTCTGCCTTTCAGTATATGATATCTTCAACAGCCTTCTGTAACACCATTTCAAAAACAGCTATCCTATCAGACTTCTTTAGGTTCCAAGTCTCACACCCATAAGTTGCTGTTGGAAAAATAGCTACATCCAAAATCTTCAAGTTTTGTTTCCATGGAGATAGATCCATCTTTCCAGGTTTCAGACAAGTCTCTGACTGTTGTTTTAGCCATTCTTAATCTTCTTCTTCTGATGTCTTCTGAACAGCAGTTCTTCACATTAATAATGGATCATCCCAGGTACTCAAACTTGCCGACTTCCTCAATTCTTTCTCCATTAAGGTACACTTGTTTCTCAGGAGCTTCGCTGGTTGTATTTCCTTCGAGAGCCATAATTTTTGTCTTGCTAGGATTGAGCTGAAGTTCTCTGTTGTTGCTGATTTCATTAACTTTGTTAAGAGTTTGTCTTAGTTCTTCTTGTCATTACAGAGGAGTATTGTATCATCAGCATACCTCAGATTACTGAATCATTTTACCACCTATCCTCATTCCTGTCTCAAGCTCTTTCAATGCTGCATCATGATGTCTTCAGCATAGATACTAAACAAGAGAAGAGAGAGAGAGTAGACATTCCTACCTAACTTCCTTTCCAACCTGAAGTCAATCAGTTAATCCCAAACCTGTTCTTACTGTGGCTTCTTGCTCCCTGTACAAGTTAGCTATCAGCCTGATAGTGTGTTGTAGAAAACCCATTATGCTCATTACTTTCCACAATTTCACATGCTGAACACAGTCAAAGCTGTGGAAGTGACAGTCATATATGTCATAAAATAACAATGATAAACAAAAATGTTTGTGTAAATCCTTTTAAAAATTCCTACATTTTATAGGTGGAATGAATCTGTTTTCTCCCCTTAATTCTCTGCAATGAATCTGTTCTTTCATCCTTAGAAATCTCAAGGTACAAGATCCTTTGGAACAAAACAAACATTTCATATCAACTCTTTCAAATTTGAGAGACTTTGAATGTTATGGTGTTCTTCACAGTCCATTAAACTGAAGAGCAGCAATAGTTTAAATATATCAGAATTTTGGAAAATGGTAAATCTTGAACTGCTACTGGTAATCCTCTGAATAAATTTCATTTAACTGATTTTTTAAAATATATTTTTGATGTGGTGACCCTCTGCACTGCATTACTTATTGACTGTGTTTAAACTTTCCTTTGTTTCCAAAAATATCATTCCTGGCCACACAAGTAGTAAAGGATTAGTCGTCTGTTTATTCTGAACATGTGATGAGATACTCATCACAGAATATAAGTATTTTTGTATTAAATGTTTTATGTTGATTTCCAAGATATCCTATAAGCCATTTAAACAAGATCTCTTTATCTTTCCTTTCATTAAAGATAATATTCTCCTTGGAACACTCCTTGCCCTCCTCAGAGTTTCCCCATTCCTTGATCCTGTTCTAGCCAGATCAGGTGTACTGTAGATTTTTGATATAATATTAGAGCATATGGATTATATCTGTTTTTCTTCATTCTGAAAAACTCTCTAGCCACATGATTGATCCTTTGGAATAAAAGTCCATCACCTCAGCTTTTTTGATGGCCCTTAATAACCAACTAATCTGAACTCAGTGATGGGTTATGTTTTTATTTTTGAGCATCCACACCTCATTGTTTATTGACTATATATAAATTTCCTTCATTTTCTAATAGTATCAAGTTCTGAGGAATGAAAAGGATATGGTTTGTTTTTATTTCCATTGTCTTCATATAATGATCCATTTATTGCCTGTTTATTCTGAAGTTATGAAATAAATTAAAAAAAACAACAACTAACCACTGAAAGTGTTTTTATATTATTATTAACATCCCAAATGGCCATGACATCTATAGACGTCCAGCCAAATCTGAATACAGTTCTGTAACACCTGTTGAATTACATGGATAGGAAGTGCAATTTGGTCTCACTATTTCATCCACCACAGCCGGTATGGAGGTTAAGAGAGACCTCCAGGGAGTCAAGGACTCATCGATGGAGGCCACATACTACGTGCATCAACTATCATACTTGTTCTTGAATTCATTCACACTCCTTGCACATGCAACAGACAATGACAATTCATTCCAGTCATGCACCACTCTGAGAGAAAAATCTAGCCTTTGTCCCCTTCTTCACGGCATTTATCTCTTGTCCTTTCTCCACCCTCCATAAAATGAAAAATTCCATCAACTGAAAACCTGTATGCCTCTTTTGGGAGTTTGGAAGTCTCAATCATATCACTCCTCTTTCTTCTATTTGCTAGTCTCTGCAGTCTACAAATTCTCGGTATGTCTTCATAATCAGTATTGCACAATCCTGATATAATTTTTAACACTCTCCTTGCACTCTCTCCACTGTATTAGAATCATAACAGAAATCAGGAGACCAGACCTCCACACAGTAGTCCAATTGAGGTCTTATCAAGGCCTTGTAAAGAGGCAAGATGACACCCCCTATCATTACATGTCAGAGTTCATTTCAGCATTGCAATTATCTTTTGAGTTGTATTTGCAATCTTTGCTACATGCCCCCTGAAACTTGCTATCTACTAACACTCCAAGATCCTTAGACAGATCAGTTTCTTCTACATAATCCCACCAATATAATATTACATTGGATATCTAATCATGCCAAAATGCATGACTTTATTAGAAATTGAACACATCCATTTTCCTAAGCCCGCAATTCCAGCCTATTCAAATCATTCTGCAAGTAATTCATATCAACAGCATTCCTGATTACCCTACCTATCTTTGCATCATCAGCAAATAGCTGTATGTTGCCTGTCAAATCCTTCCCATTGTCATTAATGTATAGATTGAATAACAATGGATCAAGGAGTGCTGATTCTTGTGGTACACCACCGATTTTTTTTTATTTTTAATTTTTTTTTATTAATCTTTGTACTGGTTATGGGCAGTACTACCCTTACATCACGTCCAGACATCTCGTCTAGACTTGATATAGGCCTAAACCTTTACAACTGTTTTACCCTATGCCTGTTCTAGTTATCATTGTAGTCATTCTCTAGTTGCAATGCCATGCCACCAGTGTTTGCCCTGTAGGTCCCTCAAGGAAAGAACTTTTATATCCTTCTGCATAAGCCCAAGCTGTTTTTTAAGTCCTTATAGCTATCTGCGCTCCATATGCCATGTAAAGGGATGGTGGCGCTGGTAAACCTCGGAGTTGCCCCATGCTCCTCCTGTATCTTACTAACTAGATCTTGGTTATTCTTGTAATAGTTTACCTTATTATTATAGCTGTAGGCTAGTGGGCGCCCTGTTCCCACTATCTGGGCATCATCAACTACCCTGTTCCCACTATCTGGGCATCATCAACTACCCATCATCAACTACCCAATAAGGTCAATATTGGGTAGTTGATGATGGGTGAGTCTATTGCCATCCCTTACCCAATCATGCTGGAGAGGCACCAGATATGACTCTTTTAAAGGAGCACCATCTACAGAACAGTACAACAGAGATGCCCACCTCTTGTGTTCTGCGGGTGCTGACTCAATTGAGGTACCTGATAATGGGATCAGCCTTTAGCCCGCCTAAAGTCTTCTTGTATTAATGGACTATAGAAAGCCTCTCTACAGATAGGGGAAGAAGATAGTTCCAACTTCACGATTCTTGACAGCTGCAGGCGTGGGATCAGCCATATAAGTGATGGAATCCTGAGCCCACCATCCTTCACCCTTCGTGGAAATATGCAGTAGGGGTGTCAGGCAGCAGTCGGAACCACGATATCATGGCTGAACGGATAGCCCTGTCCATTTGGGTCAGTACTGATATATGTCCTACCAAGCACCAACTTGTAGTAAAAGCGAGGTAGGAGATAGTGGGAAAGGAGAAACACTCTTTGCTGGGGCTTGAGAGGAGCTTTCCTCAAAGAAGCAATCCCAGCTTCTAGGATAGAAGGAACAGAAGACCTTCCCTTTGAGGTGAACATAATATTGAGGTATCTCCACTCTTCCAGGATGGTCAAAGCATGCAATGGCCTCCCGTGCAGAATTCTATAGTCTCGACCTTAAGCTTCTTGTCACGACCAGAGGGGACAAGAGCTAAAGAGCAGGACTTCTCTACATTAATAGAAAGGCCTCGAATATGGAAGTCAACTGCTCAGTCAAGGATTTCCTGCAAGCCTATCTTAGTAGAGGCTACGAGAATAAGATCGCCTGCAAAGGCCATAGCATTAAAGGAAGAAGCGCCTATAGAGTAGCCTATATGGCTAGGAAGAGAGTGAAGAAACTCATCTATGACGCAGTTAAAGAAAAAGGGGAGATGGAAAATCACCCTGGCGAACACCTCGCACTGCGGGAAAGGGGCCCTGTAGTGATGGAGCTACCTAAGTATAGCTCCATAACATAGGAAAGAAAGGGTTCTGGACATCTAGCAATAGACAGGCGCTCGAAGGAGAGCAGGAAGGGAGACACTATCAAAGGGCTTTTGGAGGTCCAGCGACACCATATATAGAGGCTTAAGGTGGCGTTGGGAATCAGAGAGAGGAGAAGAAAGAAGATAAATATTCTCCGCACAGCCTTCCAAGGGACAAAAGCTTTCTGTCTATAATCATGCTGTATATGTTGCTGAAGTCATTCAACTAAGATTTTGATAGAAATATCACAAGGGCGATGGTAATAGGTCTAAAGTCTGGTGCACAGCTTGAAGTTTCTTTCTTCATAATGAAGATAGTTTTTGAAGCATGTAGGTATGGTGGTATTGCTTTACTGGAAAGGAGAATGCCGACTAAGTCTTGAAGAATCTTCAACATCACCTTCTGAAGCATAGATGCAGGAAAGCCATCAGGTCCGGAGGCAGAGAAATTGGATGGAAGAGCTGCTTTAATCTCATGGATGGAGACTGTCTGATATATTCACAAAGTTATGGCATCCACAACAAACTCTGGCAGTTTATTCCACTCATTCACCACTCTCCAAGTAAAAAACCTAGTTCTAATACCCTAGCTAACTACACTCTTGCTCAGTTTCCATGGATGGCCCTAGTTCTCCCATCACCAGACCTGTTGTGAAAAATTTCCTCTGAATTAATCTTGTAAAAACCTGTGAGTAATTTGAATGTCTCAATCATATCGCCCCTTTTCCACCTATCAACCAATTTATGTAACCCACAGATCTTCAACCTGTTCTCATAAGGTTCATTCCATAGACTTGCTATCATCTTGGTCACTCGCCTCTGGATCCTCACTAACTCATCCCCATCAAGAAGAAACCCATAGGCCTAGATCTGGACACAGTAGTTAAGATGGGGTCTTATCAAGGCTTGATAAAGAGGAACAATAACTTACTTATCTCTGCTCGTCAAAGTATTCTTCAGTTACCAAGTGATCTGATGAGCTGATTTAGCCACTTTTGCTGTGTCCCCCCTAAACTTCAACTTCCTGTCCACCAACACACCCAAATCTTTGACTTTGTCAACCTCCTGGAGTACAGTTCCACCAATGTAATATACTGCTGCTAATTTTTCACCCAAAAATGCATAACCCTACATTAAACTGACATCCATTCTCATTAGTCCAGACTGCCAATCTATCCAAATCATCCTGCAAAATTTTGACATCATGTTCATTGACTATTGCTCTACTCAACTTTGCATCATCAGCAAATAAATGAACAGTTCCTCTCAGATCCTTTCCTATATCATTAATGAACAAATTAAATAGCAGTGGTCCAAGAACAGAACCCTGCGGCACACCACTAGTAACCGGCCTTCTTTTGGATTCCACTCCTGAATAAACTACTCTCTGATATCTCTCCATCATCCACCCTCCTATCCATCTCGCCAACCCTATATCCATCCCCATGTGCTGCTGTTTACTGATTAGAATTCCATGTGGTATCCTGTCAGAGGCCTTAGCAAAGTCCAGCAGTATCACTGTAAATCCATTACCCTTATCCAGTTCAGCCGTCACTGTATTATAAAACGTGAGCAAGTTACTGAGGCATGATCTACCCTTTACAAAACCGTGATGTCCTCCATACAGTATCCCATTTTCATCTATCGATTCCTGTGTTTTGCTCTTGACTAATATCTCCAAAACCTTGACAACAATTCCTGATATGCTGATCAGTTGGTAATTTACAATAGCAGTCTTGGAACCTCCTGTATGCAATGGAACTATCTTTCCCTCTTTCCACCCACTTGGGACTAACCCAGAGCTGAGACTTAAATTAAACATGGTCAATGGAATTGACAATTCCTTTGCCGCTTCACATAAGACTCGAGCTGGTATACCATCCAATTCCACAGATGTATTTACATTAAGGTTCTGTAATATACTGTTCACCTCCATTTCATTCACTTCAGTTCCTGTATCAGCTATTTGTTCTCTTATTCCTGCAATATCATTGCCTGGATGATATACTCTTGCAAAGTGTTCGCTTAGTAATTCTACTATTTCAGCTGATTCAGTTATCTCCCTGCCATCAGCATTCCTTAGAATCATTTTGCCATATACATATTTTTTCTTTTTACTTGCAGAATATCTAAAGAAGTGTTTGGGATTCACTTTAGCTTGCTTTCTAATTTCCTTTCATAATCTGCTTTTACTGTTCTTACCATACTAGTTACCCTTCTGGCCTGTGCTTTGTACTGTTCGTGTGCCTGCAGGTCACCTTTCTCCTTAAATTTCATCCACAATCATTTCTTTTTTTGCAGCTCAAGCTTAATGGTGTTATTCGTCTTTTAACTCCCACTTGATTTACTCTCTGGACTCTAGGTATGTAGTTAGCCATTACCTCTCTCAAACACTCCTTAACCACTTCCCATGCACTATCAACATCCAGCCCTTGTATTAACATGCCATGGCACTGATCCAAGTAATCTCCTAAGCTTGCCATACTTACCAGTCTGGTAATTCCACATGTACCCTGTCTTAATTGAAAATTCCATACATTTAGCCACTTCCTAGGTCAAGACCTTATGATCACTCTCACCAATTTGGTGGCAATATGGTCATATTCATAATAGTCAATTTCTCAGATGCAATTACTAGGTCAAACACTCTCGAACCCCTAGTATATTCCATTACATGCTGTCTCAGGTAGTTATCTCTTAGTAACTGCATAAAATTCATTTCCTTCCTCCCATGTGTCCTCCACTCATCTATTCTGTCACCTGGTCTATAGCAGCACCCACTGTAAATTTTGTTCTGCTGATCTCAATCTCACACCAGATAGCCTCAAATGTGCTATTTTCACTATCCTGAAGTTGAACTTCTATTCTCTTTGGTTGCAGTTCATCAGCTATCATCAATAACACTCCCCCCATTCTTTTCTCTCTGTCTTTCCTGAACACATTATATTTCTCACATTCTATCCCACTAACTATATCATCTTCTGTTAGCCATGTCTCACTAATGCCAATAACCTGTGGCCAGGAAGAACTAACGAAGACCAAATATTCCTCCTTATTCGAAATACTCCTGGCATTAGTGTACATAAAGTGCAAAGTCCCCTAGCCCCATACCTATTTTAACGCCTTATACTGACTATCCCATTTTGGTTTGTTATCCTTCGTCCTAACTCAGGCATATTATACACATTCTTACAATCAACTGCCTCACTGATGTCTGCATGTCCACTTAACAGCATCCCCACCTTCCCTAAAAGCTCTAGTTTCCCTGCTTCTGCACATCCACTTTCACTTCATTCAGCAATAATTTTTCCATTCTCCGAACACCAAATCCATTCAGATGCAAACCATCCTTCTTGTATAAGTCCTTTTGCCCATCAAACTCACTCCACAGATCCACAAACTCCGCACCACTCCTCCTGCATAACCTATGCATAGAGTCATTCGCAATTATGACCCTCCTTCTCAACTCTATTCTGTCATACCATGGTAACAGACTGACTATCTTAACTCTCTCACTCTTTCCTTTTGCTACCGCTAGTAATTCTTTCTAGTCCTCTCTCATAGCAAATTTTTTACCTTTTAAATCATTCATTCTGGCCACTACTATCATTTCTTTCACCTTATGCTTCTGTGCTCTAACAGCCTCACTTATGTTATTAATTTTTGCACCAAGAAAGCACGATTTTGTCAAACTCTCATCTATTACACCTTTTACTGCTGAATCACTATATAACACTCACTCCTTAATTTTTCTTTCACTCCTGAACATGTTCTCATTTATCTTATCACACACTTGCTTCTTTTTGTTAGCTGATCCAATCGGTAGACATTTTTGTAATCGCTTCAGCTGCTGCTTCGCCCTATGTATCACTCCGCGCAACAGTCTTCCATGCTGTATTCTGTCAAAAGCCTTAGCAAAATCCAAAAAGTATCATGGTGTATCCATTCCCCATGTCTATCTCAGTGGTAACATTATTATAGAATGTGAGCATTGCTAAAATATGATCTTCCCTTAGTAAACCCATGCTGTTCATTGCGAAGTAGTGATTCTCTGTCAGCCCATTTCTGAATCCAAGCCCTCATCAAATTTTCCAAAATCTTCACCACCACTCCTGATTGGTCAATAGGTGGATACATCAATCTTTGCACCACCCTTGTGCAATAGGATTACGATACATTCTTTCCACTCCTGCAGAACCTTGTTCTGAGACTTAAATTATATATCTTGGTCAAAGGAATAACCAGTTCATCTGAACACTCCTTTAGCACCGTACTGATATCTCAACAGTCCCTATTGCTGAATTGTTATTCAGTTTGTGCAGCAGTTCTAATGCCTCCTCTTTATACACCTGAGTTTCTTCATCCAGTGAAGAGGTAGCAGTGAACTCAGTGTTACATACGCCAGGTTGATAGCCTTTAGCAAAATGAGCACTCATTAGCTGAACAACCTCTTCTGCATCTGTCACCTTCATACCATCTGCATTCAGAAGAGTTATTCTTTCATATTCATTCTTTCTTTTACTTGCAGCATATTGTTAGAATCGTTGTGGGTTGTCTTTAGCTCGCAGAATCAGTTTCTTTTCATACTCAGACCTAGCTTTCCATACAAGTTGTGACTATTGTAGCCTGCTACTTATAATTTTCATAACGACATCATCCTTTTCTTATGAATTTCTTGCTTAATAAGATTACACGTCCATTTGACTCATACTCTATTTATTCTTCAAACTCTTGGGACACATTCTGATATTGCATCATTTAAGTATTTTTTTAAGTGCTTCCCAGTATACCCCTCAGTTGGTCATAATTTCCTGCTTTGTAGTTTAACATGTAACCTTGTCTGAATGGAACATTCATAAATTTAGTCACCTCCCAAGTGAGTACTGCATGATCACTGTCACCAACTGGAGGCAGAAAATTTGCTTCTTTAACTGAAACACCCTGTGACACTACAATCAAATCTAACACTCTTTGACCTCAAATTCCTTCTGTCACATGCTGCCTGTCTTGCAATAGCTGAATTAATTATGTTTCATTTTTCTCATGTGATTTCATAGCTACCAAATCAATGTTTGGTAATTAACATCCCCCATTATGATTACTCGTTGTGTATCCATCATCTCTGTATGGTGATGTATTTCTTCATCACTAGCAACTGATCCACCAGGTTTTTAACAACACCCCACTATGTGAATCCTTTCCTTCAACTCTAATATGGTAGTTGTTTCCATAATTTTCATAATGTACCGCACTATGTAATTGATCTTATTAGATTCCACTACACACTAGATGGCTTCAATCTCACTGCCACATGATGGATTGTTACTAGCATTGCAGTCATTGGTCTCAATTCTAACTGGATTCAAGACATTTGATATCATTAGCAGCATGCTCCCTCTTCTCCTGCCCTCTATCCTTGTTACGTCCCCTTATTTTCATATATGTTAGTTTGTATATCAAAGGGATCTCTTACGTGTGACACGTGATATCTCTGGTTCACAAAGGAATAGCCTGGGGGTCGAGCCAAAACCTATGTGGATGATTCTTCCTAACCAACCTTTTGTTAAGAATATTTATTTTTTACTGCGCCATTTAGAACCCTTAGATTAATTCAAATATTAATCAAGAGGTTGGTAGAGAGCTTCGCCAAAGTATCACAAATAATTGCAATCGTAACCGAAAATTTACATTGAATGAGTTCCCCGCTTAGATCCGTATTATTTCACAGGTGGTGCATTAAATTCCATACAGACACAGGATTTAATTAAAGAATAGCAAACATTTATTTAACATAAGACATACAATACTATTTACGCAAAGAAAAGTTTTTCATCCAATAAGGGTTAAGAATTAAATCAAGTTTAACAGTATTTAGTCACTCAAATGAAATTCATACTAAGTTTCAATAAGCCTTATATATCTCTCCTGATACAACTATTTAACACTGTGAACCTTAATTAAACAATCCCTAATTTTATATCCTCACTCTAGACACAGTTTTATAATTCCTATTATAAGCAGACATTAATCTAATACAAATTTCATCAGATTACTCATACTATTCCACACACTTGTTTCCCTTTGTCCTAAAGTCCTCATGATAATTGGGTTCTTTACACTCAATAACTGGGTTCTTTGTTACAATAATTCTATGTGAGATTAAGCTCTTAATTCATACACGTGCTATGGGAAAATCGTACACTCTTAGTCACAAAGGATCATACAGGCACCGTTCAATTAACCTTAGTTATTCCATACAAAATATCCTTTATACACTACTAATTTTAGAATTAACAATTTTATTCTTTAAGCATTCACTCCAATGATCAAATTTCTATTATAATATTCTTGGACCAATTTTCAACCACACATTGCCTATTCATTTAATACTTTCTTTAAATCAAATTAATCACTTTCCTGCAGTCCTTATTTTTAACTATTCTTAGAATTCTTCGCTGATTAATTCTTTTACAATTCTTAGATTCTGCTTTCACACACAAATCAAAGAACAAAATTTTACTTATGTATGTGCTTTGTTTTCTTTCCCTCTGATCGACGATATGCCAATGCGATCTTCTTTATGGACCTCTAATTTCTTAGCACTTCGTGCTGTATAGCCTGCTACTATTTGGTGGAAGTTTGGAATCAGAATCTTCGCCGACAATCGTTCCTTCCACATGCTAGTGATGGAATTGGCACCTAGATACGCGGCCGACCACGAAGTAAAAAAAAACCGGGACATCCACGAGAATCTCAGGGGCACAACTCAGGAACACAGGACTAAGACCAGAAGACCCAATGACATCGAGGGGGGGATTCCAACCCTTTTATACCTCTCCTATCAGCCGCTACTGTAAACTTGGCCATTCACCCGAGGCGCAAACATGCTTGTGACTTCACAGCGTGCGATTCTCCCGCTACTCACTAGCACGGGACGGTATGGGGTAATGGTTTGCTTTCCCCCTTTCTTCTCTTGAAGTATACGTAAGCATAGAATTTTCTTGATTGTTTTCTTTTTTTTTTTGTTGTTTTATAAAATAAAAAACAATTTGACCAAAATTTAAGCATTACTATCAATACAACGTTAGCATATCTTCTTAAATATTCTTTCCATTTCTTAAAGTAAACACGTTTTTTTCTTTTTACACTAGTACATAACCTTTCCTTTAGCTATTTTACAATTTCTTCCTTTCTTCATCATCATCATCATCAAATTCCTGCCATGTACCCTCAAGGGGTGTACAGGATATGACAGTACTACATGAAAAATTACATCATTACTAACTTCCTATCTACAATTTTCCTCCAAATCAGTCTGTTACTTGTCAAGACTCCAACATTATCAGATCTTATATTTCTATCGTCTAAGGCACTTTGTACTGTATCAATCCACCTATATCTTGGTCTTCCTCTGGGTCGTTTTCCTGCCAACCTGGCAGAGAACACTTGTTTTGCTAATCTTTCCTCTCCCATTCTATTTAAGTGACCATACCATCTGAGATTAGCTCTGCTAATGCATTCCTGGATGCTGACAATGTCAAGTTCTTTCCTAATATCCTCGTTTTTAATATGATATTGCCATTGATGCCATCTGTTCACGCCTATAATCTTTCTCAGGACTCTCATATCTACGGTCTCTAGTCTTCGGTCAAGTGTTTTACTTCTGACCCAGCTCTCAGATCCATAAGTTAAAATTGGTTTGAACACAGTCTTGTATACAGCTAATTTAGTGTTCCGACTAATTTCTTTCTTATTCCATATGAATTTATTCAATTGACTTCCCACCATACCAGCTTTGCTGATTCTGTTGTCTATTTCTATATTTAGTTTACCATCTTCAGTAAAAATTGTGCCTAAGTAGCTGAAATGTTTTACTTGTTCCACAGGTTCTCCATTCACAACACAGTTGACATTTTCAATGATTCTGCCTATTTTCATTGTCTTTGTCTTTTTATTGCTGACCTTCATACCATATCTATTACAACAGCTATTCAATTTAGTCATGGAATCTTGCAGACTTGTATTGGATTTATTTAGAAGTATAACATCATCCGCATAAAGCAAAGAGTTGACATTAACATCTCCAATTTTGATATCAGGTTTAATACCACATTCCTTCATAATGTGATCCATATAGATAATGAATAACAGAGGGGATAATGTACATCCTTGTCTCACACCAGATTTAACATTAAACCATCTTCCTGTACTTCCTTCAATTCTAACTACTGACTCACAACTCAAATAAAGACTAAGTATTGCTTGATATAATGCCCCATTGACACCATATAACTGCAGCGTATTGAATAGCTTCTCTCTTGGCACCTTGTCATATGCCTTTTCCAAATCGACAAAACTTAAATACAGATCTTTGTTATATTCCCATGCTTTCTCGACTATTTGTCGTAAAGTGAAGATCTGATCCTGACAGCCTCTATTTGGCCTGAATCCAGCTTGTTCTTCACCAAGCTTTTCTTCCACAATTCTTCTCAACCATTTCTCAAGTATACTTGCATAGATCTTGCCAGGAACACTCAGTAGGGAAATACCTCTGTAATTCTCACATTAAGTTTTATTTCCCTTTTTATATATGGGTACTATGAGAGCTCTACTCCAATCATCGGGAATTCGTCCCTCTGTCCAGGCTTTCTGAACTATGCAGTGCAGCCACCGTAAGACTCTTATACCACCATACTTCAGCATTTCTGGTCGAATATCATCTACTCCTGCTGCCTTTTCACATTTCAAGCCTTTAATGGCTTTTTCTACTTCAAGTATGGATATGTATTCCTGACTGCATGCCTGGTCAGTGTTTTTTATCACTGTGCTGTCATCACTGCTTGTTTCATTTAGCAGTTTTTCAAAGTAATTACTCCATACTTCAAGGATATCTTTTTCTCCTGTTTTCATTTCACCTTTATCATCTCTAATTCCTTTTACAGCACTCTTTCCTCCATTCCTAAGCTTCTTCAACAACCTCCAGAATATTTTGCCACCTTCTTGATATTTATTTTCTATATTCTTGCCAAAGTCCTCCCATGACTTTTGTTTAGCTAGTTTTACACACTGTTTAGCTTTCTTACATTTGTCTCTATATTCTGTAAGAGTAAAACCTGACTTATTTGCCAGGAACTTTTGATGTGCTTTCTTCTTTTCCTTCACTGCCTCTTTAACTTCCTGTGTCCACCTGGGGGTTCTGATTTTTTTATACTTGCACACAACCTCACCACATGCCTCTCTGGCAGAATCAATCAATGTTTCCTTCAGAGTTTGCCACTGAATCTCCAAGGTTTGATTCCTGTTCTCAAACTCTTTCATTTTCTTTTCAATAATATTTCTGTATTTTAGTCTACAGTTCACATCTGAGAGCTGCTCAACTTTTATTCGCTTTAAAACTTTCTTACATGTTATTCTTTTCAATATGAAATTCAATTTTATCCTGCTCAAGACTAAATAGTGATCACTTCCAATTTCAAATCTTCTGTACACTCTGGTGTCCTGCACCAGGGAGAAAACATCACTATCAACAATAACATAGTCAATGAGACTTTTCTTATTCCTAGCCTCTTCTCTCCATGTGAATTTGTGCACATTTTTATGTTGGAACATGGTGTTAGTAATAACCAGTCCATGACCTGAGCAGAAATCCAACAGATATTTGCCATTATTATTAGCTTTGCTCTTTTCTCCAAATTTTCCCAAAATATTTTTGTATGTCTCACAATCATTTCCTACTCTACTATTTAGATCCCCAACAAGGACCAACTTTTCCTTTTTCATTGTGTCAGTTGCTTTTTCTAAAGCCTCAAAAAATTCCTCCACTTCTATCTTGGCAGAACCTTCTGTGGGACAATAGGCACAAATAAGTCTCATTGTCCAGTTCCCCATTCTCATATTTGCCCACATTACTCTACTTGAGACTGACTGCCATTCAAGAAGATTAGCCTCGTATTTTGTGTTGAATACTATGGCTATTCCTTCTTTTCCTTGATTGTCATTGCCTGAATATAACATTTTGTATTTATTGCTCAGAAAGATCTCACCAGTTTTGGTCTTTTTTGTTTCAGTCACCCCTATTATGTTGATCTGGTACTTATCTAATTCCTCAGCCAGCTCCATTTCTTTGCCATTCAGGCTTCTTACATTGATAGTACCGATCTTTAACTCTGGTGATGTTGAGTTGGGGTTTGTTTTCAGATTTGTTCCAGTAGCTGACTTTTCGCTGTTCGCCCTGGTTCCCTGGCGAAAACAACGGGGGCCTTGTTTAACCGGGCGATGCCCCAGCCGGCATGAAATTTTGTCATGTTGTACCATCATTTTTTATTTTGGTTTAACCAATAAGAATACAATTTGGTCGGCTAAATCCCAAATTGCCTTCTTCCTTTCTTTTTCTTGTTAATACACTTGGTATTTAAAGTACACATCACTATTATCCAGATAACAAATATTTTCAGTAAGCATTGTATATAGTTTATACTCTGTTATACAATGATAAGTAGAATCATGACATTCTAAGCTTATCAGGGTATAACACCTTCCTATAAATACTGTACCCTTTACACTCAATACCAGTTAGTATGTCTGATTCTGATTACCAGGTCTCACACACCTACAATCTGAAGTCCCTACATATTGACATTGACATAAGAATTATATAGACTTAATAATCTACCTGCATGTTCTTTTTCATACTCTTGTCTGCAGTTTGCAACACAGTTGGACAACTTGCAGATCTTTATTCTTCTCTAGTGCCTTTTACATGTAGACATCTTTGCACGCAATTTGATGGGTCCGAACCAGATGAACACAATGTTGAAATCATTCTCTCCTCATAACCATTTCCATGATAATGCCCTTTCCCGTCATGAGCACAATTATATAACATTGTTCTCTTACACTCATATTCTCACTAGCTAGTTTCCCTGACTCTCTGTGTTAGGTCTCATGTCAGTTATTAATTTTTCCAAGACTCCTGATAGCAAATGCATTCAGGTGTAGGCCGTCCCTCTTATACAAATCTGATCTTCCCTCAGACTCACTCCACACATCCAGAAACTCGCATCTATCCTTCTACACAGCTTATTCATCAAATCATTTGCCATCATAGCTCTTTTGAATTAATTTTTATCATATCAAGGTAATATACTTACTATTTTCACTTCCACCCTCTTCCAACAACCCTTTCATATTTTCTCTCATACTGAATTTTTCACTAGTTAAGTCGTTAGTACCTACTACAATTACAATCTCCTTTGTAATTATTATTATATTACATTATTATATGCAGCATTATTTTAAGTCATTACGTCATTTTTTGGCCAAACTACTTTGTGAAATAATGAAGCTTTTCGTAACTTTGAATTCCATACTTGCAGAGATTGATAATATTGGTAGTGTTTTTGCACTTTTTATTCAAGAACTATACATTATTTATTTGTTTGTTTGTTTTTCCCTAGGAAAAAACTGAACTTTTGGAAGCATCCCAGAGGAAATCAACAATCCTGTCCTGGATAGGATTGGGTTTAATGGGAGCTCAGTTTGGTATTTTAGCCCGACTGACATGGTGGGAATATTCTTGGGATATTATGGAACCTGTGACATATTTCATAACCTATGGAACAACCATGGCTATGTATGCTTACTTTGTACTTACAAGGAAGGCAAGTTGTTTTGTATATCTGGTACATGTTGTATTTTAAAAGTATTGTAAACTAAAGTAATTTTATTGGTAGTTACGATAACATTTGCTTCATATAAAGTGATCAAATTCTTGTAGTGCCTTTTTATATTTAGCTACCATTTTTTTGTTCTGGGAAATGACAGAATTTTGAATCTGAGAGCCATATTCATATGCATCATATAACAAACAAACTTTGTGCGCCGTTGGGTAAAGGATTAAAATGAGCATATAATTTCTTGTATAGTATAATTTACTTTGTAAGCGAATGAAAAAACAAAAACAATTTTATGTTTATCTCTAATTCAGAATATTTTAATAATATAGTGATACACCATTTTGCTAATTGCATATGGAAAATCTTCTGTTTGGATTTAGCATCTCTGAGTCAAAATCTCACTGGTGAGACCTCAGTAAATTTTGAAATTGGTCTAGATAGTAACCCTAATAATGCACAATAATATGCACATTCAAAAGGAAGTATGAAGTAAACATCAGTTGCCTCATGAGGCAACTGATGTTTACTTCATGACAAGTATCCTAGTTCATGTATGTGCAGATATCCTTCTTGAACCTCCTTTGTTTGCTCACTCTGAGATAAAGGATTAAAACAAACATAATTGCTTGTCTTGTATAATGTAACTATATTCAAATTTTATATATGCATATAATATATAAATTCAGTTATATTTCAAGCAATGTAATCCATACAATTTTTATACATAATATCTGATTGCTTTCTCTTTACATATGCATTGCATTTCAAGTTGGCCATTATTGTAATGCAACAAATAATACTTTAATAAGTGTTTTATATCTGAGCATATTATTTTTTGTGATATTTCAGGAAGCTACTATGAACTTCCCCTGTTTACAAGTTCCAGATGAGTAAATATTTATCTCACATCACCCCCCCCCCCCTTAACATGATTGGCCTGATGTCTGCCAGAACCAAGAAACTTGGCTCTATATAAACATTATCAATATCACGATCATCATCAAATTCCTAATATATACCCTCAAGGGGTGTACAGGATATGATAGTACTATTCAATACATGCAAAATTTACATCATTACTAACTTCCATCTACAATTTTCCTCCAAATCAGTCTTACTTGTCAAGACTTCAATATTATCAGGTCTTATATTTCTGTCTTCTAAGGCACTTTTTACTGTATCAATCCACCTATATCTCGGTCTTCCTCTGGGTCTTTTTCCTGCCAGGTTGGCAGGAAAAAGACCCAGAGAACACTTGTTTTGCTAATCTTTCCTCTCCCATTCTGTTTAAGTGACCATACAACCTGAGATTATCTCTGCTAATGCATTCCTGGATGCTGACAATGTCAAGTTCTTTTTAATATCCTCATTTTTGATATGATATTGCCATTGATGCCATCTGTTCATGCCCAGGACTCTCATATCTGTGGTCTCTAGTCTTTGGTCAAGTGCTTTACTTCTAACCCAGCTCTCAGATCCATTAGATAAAATTGGTTTGAACACTGTGTTGTATACAGCTAATTTAGTGTTTTGGCTAATTTCTCTCTTATTCTATATAAATTTATTCATTTGACTTCCTACCATACCAGCTTTGTTGATTCTCTCTGTTTCCATATTTAATTTGCCATCTTCACTAAAAATTGTTCCTAAGTAGCTGAAATGTTTTACTTGTTCTATAGGTTCTCCATTCACAATGCAATTGATATTTTCAATGTTTCTTCCTGTTTTCAGTCTTTGTCTTTTTAATGCTGACCTTCATACCATATCTATTACAACAGTTATTCAATTTAGTCATGGAATCTTGCAGACTTGTATTGGATTTATTTAGAAGTATAAATCATTCGCATAAAGCAAAGAGCTGAGATTAACATCTCCAATTTTGATATCAGGTTTAATACCACTTTCCTTCATAATGTACATCCTTGTCTGACACTAGATTTAACATTAAACCACCTTTCTGTACTTTCTTGAATTCTAACTGCTGAGTTACAACTCAGAAGACTAAGTATTGCTTGCTATAATGCCCCATTAACACCATATAACTGTAGTGTTTTGAATAGCTTCACTCTTGGCACCTTGTCATATGCCTTTTCCAGATCTACACAACTTAAATACAGATCTTTGTTATATTTCCATAATTTCTCAACAATCTTTCATAAGGTGAAAATCTGATCTGACAGCCTCTATTTGGCCTGAATCCAGCTTGTTCTTCACCAAGCTTCTCGTCCACAATCCTCAACCATTTCTCAAGTATACTTGACTATAGCTTACCAGGAACACTCAGTAATGAAATACCTCTGTAATTCTCACATTCAGTTTTATTTCCCTTGTTATATATGGGTACTAGGAGAGCTCTACTCCAATCATCTGGAATTCGTCCATCTGTCCAGGCCTTCTGAACAGACGGACGTATGGAGATATAAAAGTCTTACAGTGGTTGCACTGCAACCACTGTAAGACTTTTATATCTCCATACTTCAGCATTTCTGGTCGAATATCATCTACTCCTGCTGCCTTTCCACATTTCAGGCTTTTGTTGGCTTTTTTTACTTCAAGTATGGATTGTATTCCTGACTGCATGCCTGGTCAGTGTTTTTTACCACTGTGCTGTCATCACTGCATGTTTCATTCAATTTTTCGAAGTAATTACTCCATACTTCCAGGATATCTTTTTCTCCTGTTTTCATGTCACATTTATCATCTCTAATTCCTTTAACAGCACTCTTTCCTCCATTTCTGAGCTTTTTCAATAACCTCCAGTATATCTTGTCACTTCTTGATATTTATTTTCTATGTTCTTACCAAAGTCCTCCCATGACTTTTGCTTAGCCAGTTTTACAGACTAATTTTACAGACCAGTTTTACAGATCTCAGCACTTTGCAAAAGTATATCATCAAGGTGGTGACATTGCAGAAACGAATAAACCAGTAGATTATACGGGAATTGTGGTTAATGAAGTGGAGGTGAGTAGTCTATTGCATAACCTCAATATCAATACATCTGTGGGATTGGATGGTATACCAGCTCGTGTTGTACGAGAAGCAGCTAAAGAATTGTCAGTACCCTTGACCATTTTGTTTAATTTGAGTCTCGGGTCTGGGTTAGTCCCGAGCGGGTGGAAAGAGGGGAAAATAGTTCCACTGCATAAAGGTGGTTCCAAGACTGCTGTTGTAAATTACCGACCGATTAGCATATCAGGAATCATTGTAAAGGTCTTAGAGAAAATAGTCAAAAGGAAAATACAAGATTGGATTGAAGAAAATGGGATACTGTATCGGGGACAGCATGGTTTTGTGAAGGGTAGGTCATGCCTCAGTAACTTGCTCACGTATTATAACACAGTGACGGCTGAACTGGATAAGGGTAATGGGTTTACGGTGATTCTACTGGACCTTGCCAAGGCCTTTGACAGGATTCCACATGGAATTCTAATCAGTAAATTGCATCATATGGGAATGGACATAGGGTTGGTGAGATGGATAGGAGGGTGGTTGACGGAGAGATATCAGAGAGTGGTTTACTCGGGAGTAGAGTCCACAAGACGGCCTGTGACTAGTGGTGTGCCACAAGGATCTGTTCTTGGACCAATGCTGTTTAATTTGTTCATAAATGATATAGGAAATGATCTGAGAGGAACAGTTCATTTGTTTGCGGATGATGCGAAGTTGGGTAGGGCAATAGTGAATGCAGATGACGTCAAAATTTTGCAGGATGATTTGGATAGATTGGAGGTCTGGGCTAAGGAGAATGGATGTCAGTTTAATGTGGCAAAATGTAAGGTTATGCATTTTGGGGTGAAAAGATTGGAGGCAGTTTACTGCATTGGTGGAACCCTGCTCCAGGAAATTGATGAGGCACGAGATTTAGGAGTGTTGGTGGATAGGGAATTGAAATTTAGGGGACACATTGCAAAAGTGACCAAAACAGCTCATCAAATCACTTGGTTGCTGAAGAATACGTTGACAAGCAGAGACAAGCAGGTTATTGTTCCTCTCTATCGAGCCTTGATAAGACCCCATCTAGACTACTGTGCTCAGATTTGGTCACCTAGGTTTCTTCTTGATGGGGAGGATGTGGAGAGGATCCAGAGGCGAGTGACCAAGATGATAGCAGGTCTGTGGAATGAACCGTATGAGAACAGGTTGAGGATTTGTGGGTTGCAAAAATTGGTTGATAGGCGGAGGAGGGGAGATATGATTGAGACATTCAAATTACTGAAGGGTTTCTATAAAATTAATTCAGAAGATATTTTTGAGAACAGGGCTGGTTGTGGGAGGACTAGGGGACATCCATGGAAACTGGGCAAAAGTGTGGTTAGTAAAGGTGTTAGAGCTGGGTTCTTTACTTTTAGAGTAGTGAATGAGTGGAATGCGCTCCCTGAGTCTGTAGTGGATGCTGTGACAGTGAATGAGTTTAAGGCGAGGTATGATAGATACTGTATGAATGTCAGATAGTTGTGATGAATATGATTTGGGGCCTCCCTCGATGAGTCTAATGACTCCCTGGAGTTGCCCGTAATAATAATAATAATAATAATTACATTTGTCTCTGTATTCTCTAAGAGCACAGCTGACTTATTTGCCAGGACCTTTTGATATGCTTTCTTCTTTTCCTTTGCTGCCTCTTTAACTTCTTGTGTCCACCATGGAGTTCTGATTTTTCTATCCTTGCAGATAACCTCACCACATGCCTCTCTGGCTGAATCAATCAGTGTTTTCTTCAGGGCTTGCCACTGAATCTCCAAGGTTTGGTTCCTGTTCTCAAACGCTTTCATTTTTTCTTGAATAATGTTTGTGTATTTTAGTCTATAGTTCACATCTGAGAGCTGCTCAACTTTTATTTGCTTTAAAACTTTCTTACGTGTTCTTCTTTTTAATATGAAATTCAATTTTATCCTCTCAAGACTAAATGGTGATCACTTCCAATTTCAAATCCTCTGTACACTCTGGTGTCCTGCCAGGGAGAAAACATCACTATCAACAATAACATAGTCAATGAGAATTTTCTTATTCCTTGCCTCTTTTCTCCATGTGAATTTGTGCACATTTTTATGTTGGAACATTGTGTTAGTAATAACCAGTCCATGTCCTGAGCAGAAATCCAACAGGTATTTGCCATTATTATTGGCTTTGCTCTTTTCTCCAAATTTTCCTAAAATATTTTTGTATGACTGACAATCATTTCTTAGTCTGCTATTTAGATCCCCAACAAGGACCAGCTTTTCCTTTTTCATTGTGTCAGTTGCTTTCTCTAAAGCCTCAAAGCATTTCTCCACTTCTATTTTAATGGAACCTTCTGTGGTACCATAGGCATAAATAAGTCTCATTGTCCAGTTCCCCAATCTCATATTGCCCACATCACTCTACTTGAGACTGCCTGCCATTCAAGAAGATTAGCCTCGTATTTAGTGTTGAAATACAATGGCTACTCCTTCTTTTCCTTGATTGTCATTGTTTGAATATAACATTTTGTATTTATTGCTCGATAAGATCTCACCAGTTTTTGCCTTTTTTTGTTTTAGTCACCCCTATTATGTTGATCTGGTACTTATCCAATTCCTCAGCTAGCTCCATTTCTTTTGCCTGTTGATTGTACCAATCTTGAACTCTGGTGATGTTGAGTTGGGCTGGGTTTTAGGATTTGTTCCAGTAGCTGACTTTTCGCTGCTTGCCCTGGTTTCCTGCCGAAAACAACAGGTGCCTTGTTTAACTAAGCGACGCCTTAGCCGACATGAAATTCTGTTATGTTGTACCATCATTTTGTATATTGGTTTAAGCCAATAACAATACAATTTGATCAGCTAAATCCGAAATTACCAGCCCATCCTCGTCCGTTCACTATCCAAGTAGATACCTAACAGGGTGCACCACAAGAAGGTGAGGATTGGACTTTAGGTCAGAAGCCCTGGTCAGTTCTCTGCATTCCTTTAAAGGCTATGTGGAAGTCTCCTCTTAGTTATATAGCTTTGACCCCTAAACATCCCTCAATATCATGATATGGTTGTTTATCCTATTTAGTTTGCTCTATCTATCATGCTGTGTTTTCTCTGATCAGTTTTGTCTGTTTTGCAGGATGAAAATCCCAAGTTTCCAAGTATTTTCCGGTTAAAAGAGCATCATTGATACTGACTGAGCATTGGAAGCTCTCCCATTCATGTATTTATTAAGAAAGAGAAGCCAGTCTGATTTGAACAGTCTTCTAAGTCACTTGAATTAGAAATAATTGAACTATTGTGGCATTCAGTTAGATAGTTAACTTCAACCATTTATAGTTACTAAATCAAGTTAGTTGTTTCAGCAGTTGACATTTGACAGAATGCTACATGGAAAACTATTACAAAATCTGGAGCAAATGGAAATGAATATGAAGTACAAGATTTTGTACTAAGGCCACTACTTTTTAATTTGTATATCAATGATATAGGGAAAGATTTAAGAGGGAGGGGGTGAGATATTCAGCTGTTTCATGATTGTACAGAACTGGAGAGAGAGAGAGAGGAGAAGAACAGTGGTTGATAAAGGGGATGTAGATATCCTGCAGGATGGTTTAAATTAATTGGCATCATCATGGGCAAAGGCTAATGATTGTCAGTTTAATGCTGCAAAATGTAAGGTTATGCATTTTGCATTAAAATTGTTGTATACAGTGTATCATATTGAACATGTTGGATTACAGGAAATTGATGATTCGAGGATGGTGGATAGAGAATTGAAGTTGAGAAGGCATATTACAAAAGTTGGTAAAATAGCTCAAAGGATTATTTGGATGTTGAAAAACATGCTAACAAGCAAAGATAATGGAATTATTATTCCTCTTTATAAAGTTGATTTGCCACATTTTGACTACTGCACACAGATTTGGTCACCTGGGTTTCTTGAGGATCAGGAGTTGGTAGAGAGGATTCATAGATGAGTGGTAGAGATGGTGACAGATCTGTGGAATATTTCCTACAAGCAAATGGAACATAGGTTGAATGTTTGTGAGTTACAAAGTTTGGTTGATAGGCAGAAAAGAGGGGATATAATAGAAACTTTTGATAGATTAAAGGGGTTTTTACAAAATTGGAACAAGTGAAATTTTTCATCTTCTCATCTCATCTTTCTTTTTCCCTCTTTTACCTTGCGGTATCTAGGGTTAGTTAATCATTGGACTTCAAACCGTTGACAGGATAAGGTGGTCAGCCCTACGCCCCGGTGTATCCTATGTCCGTAGTGTTGAGTTCTCAAGGCCGGTTTGCCTGCATTGAGGGATGAAAAACCCCAGAATAAACTGGGGAAAAAACCCTGCTGTCCACACCCAAGACCGGCTAACTTGGCTATGGCTGAGGAAGATCCTTCAGCTCCTCATATCGCTGACGGGAATCGAACCTAGGACACTCCTTCCCCAGGCATATCGTTGCAAAGCGCATAGTCACTAGGCTAACCACGTGGCCATTTTGTGAAATTTTTCAATATATGACTAATAGAGAACTAGGGACCATCCATGGAAGTTGGCTATGAGTATGGTTAGTAGGAGTGTGGGGGAGCAGAGAGTGTGCATGAGTAGAAGAATGGATTGCCAGAGTTGGTTGTGAGGTCCCTGAGGTGAATGGATTCAAGGAGAGCTATGATAGGATTTGTGTGTATAATGGTTAATTAGGGTCTGCCATAATGTGTCTTCAGACTCATGGAGATGCTGTAAAATAATAATAATAAAATACATTGTGACCACTGCATGTTGTAATCAGCATTATTAGGTGATGGAAATGTTAGAAAGTTATCTCGCCAAGAAATGCATGGCAAGATCTAGCAAGATAACCTCAGGACTGAAGGAAGCCTCAGAATCTATGATAGAGCAGTGAATTGTAATGTACCCCTTTTTCCCTATGGTTTTCATATTCCCATACCAGTATGGCACCTGTAATAGTATAGGCTCACACTTTTGGTTGTAATCTTAGATGAATACCTACAGATATATGTAACATTTCTAGTTAATGTAATGTTTCCTACATTGTGTTGACAGTTTTACAGAACAAACCTCTGTCTCATAATTAAGAAGAAAAGCCAAACGGCTATTTTTCTGGCGAAGTTGATAAATTAAGGGGATAAAATTCCCTTATTGTTTTTCAGCCAGTATGCGAAACTCTAAGATCGAAAACTACGATCTAAGCGTTTCGTGCCGACGGACTATCGGCGAATCCAAACGTAAGTGACCACTTGGTAGTACCACACCAGGGCAACTCAATGCAAAGGTGGAACAAGCTCCCTCACTATTCTTGATATTTTCTCATAATGTAAAAACACACAGCTCCTAGCAGATGTAATACTGCTTTACTTTACATTATGAGAAAATATCAAGAATAGTGAGGGAGCTTGCTCCACCTTTGCATCTAGTTGCCTTGGTGTGGTACTACCAAGTGGTCACTTACGCTTGGATTCGCCGATAGTTCGTCAGCATGAAATGCTTAGATCGTAGTTTTCGATCTTAGAGTTTCGCATACTGGCTGAAAAACAATAAGGGATTTTTATCCCCTTAATTTAAACCTCTGTCTCTTTCAACACGATAATGCATATCATACTGCAACTGCTGTTACAACTCAGTTTGAGGAAGATGATATGGAGAAAATTGATCACCCTGTAGATAGTTCAGGATTCAGAGAAATTAATGTATTAAGAAATGTTTTAAGAGGGAGGTTTGTGTCAGTTAGCTCTGATATACCTAAAGGATATCAGTGCTTATTGATAAGTGAAATTTCATTCTTCTTAACTTTCAAGTCTCTTGCATTAAAATAATGAATTTTATAGATATCATTTCTGGAAAATTTTATATTATGAATTTTATATTTATTCATTTGGTTTCAGAAATATATCTTTATTAAACAGTCCTTCATTAAACTTTCCATTGAAATATCTTCAATTGTCTGAGTTCTTTTTCATTTCATTCCCAATATTGCATTCCTAGTCCAACATTTCACATCATTAATTAATATTTATCACAACTGATTATTTATTCATTTATATACATGTTTATTTTTATTTATATCGATGTCCATTTACATGATTAGAGCCTATTTGATAATCTTATTTGAACATACAAGGCCTTGTTGTAATGAAGAAAGCAGCAGGTAGTAGTAGTAGTGAATTACATATTAAAGCATATTCTGACAGTTAAATATAAAAATAAAACAACTACCATTATTATGACTGCACAGATAGCAAGAATATGCTAATCCAAATACATCTGCTAAATCAATCCTGCAAGTGCTGAATAATAAGTCTATAATGGCAAAAATATCGGTCAGTAAGGTTTATTAATTACAAGCGTGATTAGCCTTCGTGATGTCTGCGAAATGGAATAGCAAATGTGAAAGGGATATTTGCTGTTCCAGTGAAATATAAAGGGACATTGAGTGGACAGCTGAAACCTCAGAGCATATAATGTATCGATCAATAATACTAAAGGGGAAGAAAGTGTAAGCACAAATGCCTAATAGATAGTCTTAATGTTGAAGCAGCTCTTATACGGTGATGTTGGGTAAGAGAGAGAGAGAGATTCAGTTTGATTATATAACCAGCCAAAGGTATTTGTGCTGTACTGTTAGTGTGCTGTATTGCAATGTCAGTGTAGTGTAATGTACTGCACTATTTTCAGCAAATACTGTTTTAATGAATTCACTTGTTACAACATCCAAAAAAAAAAGTTATGACCAAATTCTCATAATTCCAATGCTGATCTAAAGAAAATTTGCTGCAACCTTTCACCATAACAAATTATTTCTTTGGGCTTTATGCATTTGCTATAGCTAGAGTTGACTATATTTTCTCATTTGACAAGGTGGGATTTTTGGCTACTTGCAGTATTCACCAAATTAAACACAATACTGTACACATCATTTTCTAGACTATAGAAAGTTCAGACATGAACAAGAGCTTACAAAAATACAGCATGAGTTGCCCTGTTGGTACTTAAAAGATGTGAACTTTGCCTGGTAATCTATATTCAAGGAGTGTTCAAAAAAAGACCGAACTTTTTAAATAGTGTGCCAACCAGCACAGAGAGCATGCTGTGGCTACTGAGTGCACCTAGCGGCAGGTTTTGACAACAAACTGCCATTAGTTGTTGAGTTACATCTGCTGAAGTGAGCATGTGCACAAGTTGTTCATCGGGTTAGTGGCAAAGTGACAATGAAAGAGCTCGAAGAGCAGCATGTGTGTGTGTATAAAATTTTGCTGAAAACTTGATAAAAATTTTACAGAGACATTTCAACTGCTTAACCAAGCATACAGGGAGGACTCTATGAGCCAAACACAGTGCTATGAATGGTTTAACCATTTTTAAAAGGGCAGAACATCAGTCAGTGAAGATCCCAGGCCTGGATGGTCTTCCACATCAACAGATGACGACGACCATGTCAAGAGAGTTCATGCCGTGATTCGTGGAAATTGTTGTTTATCTGTCCAAAAAGTTGCTGACAAAGTGGGCATCAGCATAGGATCTTGCCATCAAATTTTGACTGAAAAGCTTCAGATGCATTGTGTCAGTGCAAAATTCGTGCTGCGTTCGTTGACTGATGAGCAGAAAAAGAACTGTGTTGAAATCAGTCAGGTGCCCTATCCATCCCTATTCTCCGGACTTAGCCCCATCAGACTTTTTCCTGTTTCCCAAACTTAAAACCACTTTGAAAGGACATAGTTTCCAAACTATAGAGGAAATTCAGGAAAATGTGATAATAGAACTGCACACATCACAGAAATTGCGTTCCAGGAAGCATTCCAATAATGGAAGAAATATTGGGAATGATGTATTGCCAGTTGAGGGGACTACTTTGAAGGGGACAGTGCTTAAAATGTTGTAAAATGAGCAATAAAGTCTTTATAGCAAACGTTCGGTCTTTTTTTTGAACAAGCCTTGCATATTAAAGGGATTTGATAGAACTAGAAAGATAAAACAGAAAGAACGGATAAAAGGAAAAAAGATAGAACTAGAGGTCACCTCTGGGAAGTCGTGTAAGAGTGGTTAGTCAGGGTATGCAAACTAGATTTATTGCTTTGGAGAGTGGTGAGTGATAGATTGCCAAAATTAGTTGAGTAACCTGACAGTGAACAAGTTTAAGAAGAGATTATTATTACTACCATTATTACTACCCCAAGACCTCATGGAGTCAAAGACTCATCTGGGAGGTCCTTTTATCACACACACATCTCATCATACCGTGTCTTAAACACACTCATACTCCTTGCAGACACCACACTCTCAGGCAAGGCATTCCAATCATTCACAACTCTACACAAAAAAAAAACCTTCCTCTCACTCCCCTACTCACACCCTCTTTATACAGTTTCCAGGGATGACCTCTGGTTCTCCCCTGATCCTCCACTATTTTCTGTAGAACTTCTCCAGCATTGATCCTATAACAACCCCTTACCAACTTGTAGGTCTCTATCATATCTCCCCTCTTTCTCCTATCCACTAGACTCTGCAAATTACATCTTCTCAATCTTTCCTCATATTCTACATTCCAGAGGTCAGAAGCTACCTTAGTCAGTCGCCTTTGGACCCTTTTCAACATCTCTTCATCCTTCTGAAAACCAGGTGACCATATCTGGGCACAATGGTCCATGTGTGGCCTAATCAAAGCCTTAAAAGCCTCATTGTCCTCCGCATCATTCCCAGAGGCCTTTGTGTTCTCTTCACAATTTTGGCTGTGTCTTCTAAATTTTAGATCCTTATCCACTATCACCCCCAGATCTCTTATTTCCTCTGCCTCCAACAATATATCCTCACCAAGCATAAATTCTGCATCCCATCTTTGTTTTCTAAATTTTAAAACCTTACATTTTGCAACATTGAACTCACATCCCCATTTCCATGCCCAATCACTCAATTTATTCAAGTCTTCTTGTAAGGCCACAAAATCTTCACTACTCTTCATGGTTCGTCCCAACTTTGCATCATCTGCAAACAACTGAATATCTTCATCCGAATCTTCACCAATTTCATTAATATACAAGTTAAACAGTAATGGCCCTAAAACAGACCCCACTAGTGACTATCCTTTTCCTGGATATCGCTCCCCCATACACAACTTGTTGGTACCTATCAGATAGCCAGTCTCCAATGCAATGCACTAATCTAATATCCAACCCCATCTGCTCTGTTTTGACTGTCAACTTATCATGAAGTACTCTATGAAAAGCCTTTGCGAAATCCAAGTATATTACTGTGTATCCTTCTCCTCTGTCCAAGGAAGCAGTCACTTTACTGTAATAAGTAAGTAGATTGCTAAAACATGACCTCCCTTTAGCAAATCCATGCTGTCCATCAACGATAATGCCATTATTGTCAACCCAACTCTGGATCCTAGTTCTCACAAGCTTCTCCAACAATTTAACCAATACCTGACACACAGATAGGCCTATAGTTTGATGCTTGAGTTCGATCACCTCCTTTATGAAGTGGCACAATCTTGCTCTCTTTCCACTCCTTAGGAACTTGACTGAGTGAAAGACTCGTATGAAAAAAATATGTCAAGGCAGGTGTCAACTCCCTGGCACATTCCTTCAGAATACGTGATGATATATTATCTAGTTCCACAGCCTTATTAACATCTAGTTTACTCAACTCTCCATACACCTCTTGCTCACCTACAGCCAGTCTCTCCTCCCCATCATCAACTGCTCTCAATCCCTCCACGAAGTCACATTCAAAAGATTGAAAGACCGTTATGAACTGCTCATTAAGTGTCTCCACCACACATTCTGCAACATCTGTCTTTATACCATTTTCTCCAATCAATGTCATTCTTTCTTTTGCTGGCTACATATCGAAAGAACTCCTTAGGATTCTTTTTGGCTTCATTAGCTAACTGCTGTTCATACTTCTGTTGAGCTATGATATGATAGGTATTGTGTGTATAAAGTTTAGTGTAGGCAGGACCAGCGCATAGTATTTTTCTTGTGTGTGCGATTAATGTTCAGCACCTTTCCAAGAAATTTTTTTTGAATAAAGTAGAGAAGAATGAGTTATCAGTAGTAAGCCGACTTTTAGGGCCGGACCACATGCATCCGATCCGATTAAAATTAGGATACGGCCCTTACACGGAACTCAACAATTAATCATAAGTTGATTTATGATACATCAAAAAATAAAGAACTATAAAAGAATATATTTTCGTAAATTTTAATAAAAAATTACAGTGATATAATCGGTTTCAGGATAGAATTTCAGAATTTATTTGTTCATTTCCAGGAAGATCTGAAGTAGCTTAAACGGAAGAAGATGTACATTCATAATTATATTTACCATTCTGTACCATTGTTTGTTTAAAGTCTTATCTCATATTTTTTGACATCTTTTAGGCGCCTTTTCTTCTGCAGCGCCTGTGTATATTGCACACTTCGCACACGCCACCAGCCAGCTCTGAGTGTAGGTATTCTGTGATGAGGCTTCTGACTTCATGGTGATATCCTTGTAATAATAATAATAAGCTATCCTATAAAATCCTCCTAGTAATATATACATATATATTTCAATTATGTCTCCTCTTTCCTTTCTGTCAGCTAAGTTTGTAACCCACAAATCTTTAGTCTACCCTTATAGAGAACATTTCACAGGCTTGCTACAATCCTGATCACCTACCTTTGGATCCTCTCCTCCACTTCCTTATCCCTAAGAAATTCAAGTTACCAAATCAGTGCACAGTAGTCCATATGTAGTCATATCAAATCCATATAAAGGTAAAAATAAACTTTCCTTATTCCTACTTGTTACTGAGTACAACATCCAAGTGATCAGTTATGCTATTTTGCCCACTTTTGCAATGCATCTCTGAATTTCATCTTTCTGTCCATCATCACACCTAAATCCTTAGCATTATCTGTGTTTGTGTATGATATAACAGATTTACTTGGATGAGAGACATTTCAAGTAGATTAAATGACCAGAAGCCGATTTTTTATATATATATATATATATATATGAGGATGGTCGGAGAAGTTCTCGGTCTCAACCATAAATAGCAACACTATCGGCAAGAGTTTTTTTTTTTCTAAGTCGATACATCTGTCATAAGCATTTATGTGAAATTGCAAGTAGTTTGTTTTATACAGCTGAAGCAAAAGTGCTGTCTGTATTCCTTAAAATGGATAAAATTGAGTATCGTGCGGTTATAAAATCTTTGTAAAAGAAGGTTTAACGCCAAAAGAAATTCATTTGTAGTTCATAAAAGTTTATGGGCACTCTTCTCCTTCATTTTCGACAATTAAGAAATGGGCTGTCGAATTTAAACGTGACCGTACCAGCCTTGAAGATGATCCACTTGAAGGACGTCCAAAAAGTGTAACAACACTAGAAATCATTGATCAAGGGCACGATATGGTATTGGATGACCAGTGAGTCAAAGTGTGTTAAATTGCTGAGTCTATAGGCATTTCAAAAGAACGTGTAGGATATATTTTGCATGAAAAATTGCAAATGAAAAAGCTTTGTGCAAGATGGGTGCCCCGCTTGCTCACAGCAGATCAAAAATGCACTCTCATGAAAATCTCCGGACAGTGCTTGGAGCATTTTAACAAGAATAAAACAGATTTTCTGGGTTGAATTATTACTATGGATGAGACTTGGATTCACCATTACACACCAGAATCCAAATAACAATCAAAACAGTGGACAGAAGCTGGTTGTTCAATGCCAAAGAAGTCAGTTCCATCAGCAGGAAAGGTCATGGCATTGGTGTTTTGGGATGCCAAAGCATTTTGTTTATTAATTATCTTGAAAAGGGTAAAATAATAACCGGGGAATATTATTCTAATCTTTTAACCAGACTAGACAAAAAAATTCGTGAGAAAAGACCTGGTTTGCAGAAGAAAAAAATCATCTTTCATCAGGACAATGCACCTGCCCGCAAAGGTGTTTTGACAATGGAAAAATTAAGGGATCTGCATTATGAATTGTTGGAACATCCAACCTATTCCCCAGATTTGGGGAATAGGTCTGACTTCTATCTCTTCCTCTCTGGTCAGCATTTTTCTTCGAATCAAGAAGTGATTGCAGCTGTAGAGAGGTATTTTGCAGATCTTACTGAGAACCACTACAGGGACGGGATAATGGCCCTAGAGCATCGCTAGAATAAATGTATGTCTTAAGGGAGATTATGTTGAAAAATAAAATAATTTTGAAATTATAAATTCGTTTTTTCATTGTTAGGCCAAGAACTTTTCAGATCACCCTTATATATATCTGCTTCCAGTAATAATAATATTAATAATAATATAAGTAACAATATTAATACCAATAATAAATAGTATATATATATATATATATATATTTGGTGCAATGGATTTACCCTTATGGATTATGGCTATGTGACATAATTAAATAAATTTAATGACTAGAGGCCGAGGGATACCAAAATAGAAAAATATCATTTATTATGTGAGCATACAACTAGTTTCATATTCTTAGAGCAGGTGCATAACATACAAAAATGTTAGCAGTATGTTTGCAAGTTAATTTATAGCTGCTATTCTTTTGTAATGTATATTTTTGTATTTCTCTTTTCATGTTATGTGCCCAATGAAGTTTTCTAAGAAGATGAAACTAGTTTTGCCTTTGCATCTTTTCAAATAATGAATAATATTTTTCTATTTTGGTATCTCTTGGTAAATTTATTGAATTTTATATATATATATATATATATATATATATATATATATATATATATATATATATACTGGGGGGGGGGCTGAAAGTTCTGATAAAACACCTAGAACAAATATATATTAAAGTAACTTATAACCACAAGAAAGAACATACAAGGATATAAGAACATAAGTTACCTTCATAACTCTGCTACATGTTCTTTCTTGTGGTTATATCAGTTGCTTTAATATAATTTTTGTTCTAGGTGTTTATCAGAATCTTCTCAGCCCCCATTGTGTGTGTTTGCGCGCGCGTGCATGCATATGATCCTCCATAGTTCATTTCATTTTGATGATGCCCTTTGGATGGAAAGACCTGGTTTTGAATCCCTTCTAGGATGTGAACAATCTTTATCACAGTTTTTTTCATTCAATTGTGAGTTATTTAGTCTCATATGGAAGTGGCTTGGATTTTCCTTCCAGAAACATGTTTTTCATTCCATAGCCAGGCAAATCAGCCAGAAGAACAAATGCAACTGACAGTCATAATACACTATGTAGATAGGTGTTGAAAATTTATTTATCACTAGGTTAGACTATATAATAGATTTAGTTTAATCCTTTATCCCAGTGAGAGCAAACAAAGTTTGCACCTGAAAATATCTTCAGGACTAAATATATAGTGTTGTACTATCTTATCCAGTAAGTAGTGCAACACCAAGGCAACTCGTGGCAAAGGTGGAGCAAGCTACCAGGCACTTCTAACCCAGTATCTCCCATAATGCAAAACACATTTCCTATGTGGATATGTATACTGTTATGCATTAAAGGGATTGGCCATCTACCCAGACTAGTTTCGACCTTTATTGAGGTCTCTTCAGTGGGAGCTATTATAGTCTAACCTAGTGATAAATAAATTTTCAACATCTTTCTCTAAATCCAGAGTAATTTTTAAAAAAGGTGATAAACCTTTTGGCAACTCCCATAGGCACAGATGACTTGCTACTGCTTCTGCCTGGTATCTCCAGCTTTGGGCCTGGCTCCCACTGAAGAGACCTCAATAAAGGTCGAAACTAGTCTGGGTAGATGGCCAATCCCTTTAATGCATAACAGTATACATATCCACATAGGAAATGTGTTTTGCATTATGGGAGATACTGGGTTAGAAGTGCCTGGTAGCTTGCTCCACCTTTGCCACGAGTTGCCTTGGTGTTGCACTACTTACTGGATAAGATAGTACAACACTATATTTAGTCCTGAAGATATTTTCAGGTGCAAACTTTGTTTGCTCTCACTGGGATAAAGGATTAAACTAAATCTATTATAGTCTAACCTAGTGATAAATAAATTTTCAACATCTTTCTCTAAATCCAGAGTAATTTTTAAAAAAGGTGATAAACCTTTTGGCAACTCCCATAGGCACAGATGACTTGCTACTGCTTCTGCCTGGTATCTCCAGCTTTGGGCCTGGCTCCCACTGAAGAGACCTCAATAAAGGTCGAAACTAGTCTGGGTAGATGGCCAATCCCTTTAATGCATAACAGTATACATATCCACATAGGAAATGTGTTTTGCATTATGGGAGATATGGGAGATACTGGGTTAGAAGTGCCTGGTAGCTTGCTCCACCTTTGCCACGAGTTGCCTTGGTGTTGCACTACTTACTGGATAAGATAGTACAACACTATATTTAGTCCTGAAGATATTTTCAGGCGCAAACTTTGTTTGCTCTCACTGGGATAAAGGATTAAACTAAATCTATTATGTAGATAGGATTAATCATCCTATCAGAGCATCATGTAGGTTGTCAGTGAAGCCAAGTTACTTGGCTGTGACAAGGCATTGAGCTTGAAATGCAAGGGAAAATGGGATATATATGTACTACATACATACAAGAATTGTAATATTCTCTTGGATGCATGGGTGCCTTTGCATATTTTCATAACTTCACCATTTAGATTTGAAACCATAGAAACTGTTTTGCATCTCTGGTTATTCACATTTCTCATGCTCACTTCCAGGGTGCTCACGTACACTCCCATCAGCTTTTTCTCTAATAGTTCTTGTTTCCCTGTCCTTATCTCATCAAACAATACTTTGTTCAGACACTAACTGAAAATCTATATATCATTAGTCATAACTTCTTTCATCCATCAAATTTATTCCATAACATCTACATACTGCACCACATTCGTCCTACACGACTTATACGTGGACTCATTTGCATCATAGTCCTCCTTTTCAGTTTGTTCCTATCATGCCATGACAACAGAATTACAATCTTCATTCCAGTCTCTCTCATTCTATGCTTGATTCCTTTCAAATCATTCATATGCCAAATCTGTCTACTCTTTCACTTCCCTCTTTGATTTTCAGGAAAACACAATTTTTCCATGTTCTCATCAAGCACACTCTGACCATGGAATCACTATAAAATACTGTCTTCTTACTCTCCTTCTCACACTCTTGCGTACTCTCCTTTCTTCTGTGCTATGTTACTCACCAGGCATTTCTCTGGTCACTTAAGCGCATGCTTCGAAAAATGCTGCTTATTATGCAATTTCTTTCATTACTTCTACTTTGGTCATTCTTTTCATGATACACCATTTCTCACATTATATTTCCTCACATCATTCTACTATCATTTGCATTTCTTCAACTTCACTCATTCCTACAACTACATTCCTATCTACATGATCTCTGATACTTGCATTTTCATGTCCTTTCTGTTCTCAATTCTGTTTATCTCGCTTGTGACATGATCTATACTTCCCATACCGTATTTCAAAACACTTTTGGTGTATGCTATCACCATTTATTCTTTCTGTCCTCAAACTTTTCTTTTTTACACTAGTTGAAAATATTTTATTTTATTTCAAATCATAAAAAGAACAAAATAAACATCAGATTTCTTGACATTTATTACAAACTATTCTTATTCAATTTCTTGTTTGCTTAAGATTAGCCCCATCAGTTACTTCTGAACTGTAGTCAAGTATGTAATAGAATTAAAGAATATATATGATTTTCATTATGAATTTATATATTTATTTTTCATATATGTATATGGTTGGGTGGGCAAAAGTTTGTGACTAATCCAGAATAAATAGCGGAATGTGCTACAATATATATATATATATATATTTTTTTTTTTTTTTTTTTAATGTTGAGTCCATACACAGGAGGTTGATTGGTCAACCTATAGTACATTAGTACCTTGTATGGGTAGTGGGTTGGGAAAGGAGGAATTTGTTTACATTTAATTTGAATGACTTTAAATTGTATTCCTTGGGAAACACAGCAGGTGGGAGACTTCTGCAGTGCAGCAGTTTGCAAGGATGAAGGAAGAGGGAAAAAAAATTTCTTTTGTTTGTTTCTAAGTGTACTGTGAAGGGATGTTGTGCAGCAGTTGCACGTGTTCCAATGAGCTTAGTACTGAGCGGAGGAATTATTGATGATATTTCAGATGAGCATTTCCCATGGAAATTTGTAGAATATATATACTGCAGAGACCATATGTCTGTGTGAAAGTGGGGGGGGGGGAGTTGGTAAGGGATGGATCATTGATAAGTCTAATTGCTCTCCTCTGTATTTAGTCGAACATTTTGAGAGAGCTTTTAGAGACCCCATCCCATATGTGGGAGCAGTATTCAATAGCTGGATGGATCTGTGATTTGTATAATGTTAATAGCTGTTCGGGGCTGAAGTAACGTCTTGAGCGAAAGAGAAATCCTAGTTTTTTTGAGGCTGAGGATGCAATGGTTGTGATATGTTTATGCCAGGAGAGGTTTGATGTGAGGGTGATTCCAAGAAGCGAGATCTCAAACTGTCTGAATTTGGGTACTATCAAAAAGGATACTGGGAAAAAAGGTTCTTTTTTATGGGAAATAGTACAGAACTGGGTTTTATTGGCGTTGAAATTTATGAGGTTATCCGAACCCCGTTGTAGGATGGCGTGGAGATCAGAGTTGAGGGTGGTGGTGGTTGATGTTCTGTAGGTTGAGGTGAGTTGTGTAGGGTAAGGCTTATCAAATGCAAGCGAGGAGTGTAGTGTGCTGTCGTCTGCAAAACTGTGTATTGGGTTGGAGGTCAATTGCAGTAGGTCATTGATACATAGCAGGAAGAGGGTTGGTGAGAGGACAGAACCTTGTGGGACCTCAGCATTAATTGAATGGTGAGAGGATAGGGAGCCGTCCACCATCACACACAGTGTGTGTCCAGACAGAAAGCTGGCAATCCAACTACAGAAGTCCTGGGTCAGACCAAATGATGGTAGTTTGCCTAGTAGGCCTTTGTGCCAGACCCACCCTGTCAAAGGCTTTGGAAATATCTAGCACAACCACTTGAGATTCGCCAAACCTCTTCATAGCATTTGTTTAGAGATGGGTGATGTATGTGAGTAGACCTCCTGTTGATCAGCGGGGGTGGAATCATACTGGCAGTCATTTATTTGGTGAGTGTCTTCAAGATAGTGTAAGAGTTGGGAATTGATCGAGATAGGGTGGAAATTGGATGGCAGTGACTTGTCACCCTTCTTGGGAATGGGCTGAATATAGGCCAATTTCCAGTTTCTGGGATAGATTCCAGTGGAGTAAGAGAGTATATATAGGTGACATAGGATAGGGGTCAGTTCTGCAGCATGAACTTTCAGAACAATTGGGGTAATGCCATCAGGGCCAGGAGACTTTTTTGTATCTAATTTGGACAGTATTTTTCTGATCTCATCCTGGCCAAGGATATAGGGGGCATTGTTGTTGGGTGTCTGGAATGGTTGGGGGACATTTACCATCGTCAGTTATGCATGCGTTTGAAGCAAAGTATGAGGCCAGAAGATTGGCTTTTTCTGTGGGTGATAATGCAGTAGAGCCATCTGGGTATGATAGGGGTGGGAATAGTGTTGGACAGAAGTTACTGCCAATTGCTTTGACGAGAGACCAAAAGGCTCGGCTGCTGTTTGGACAGGCTGCTAGTTTCCTGCTTTTTGCTCTTTCGAACTCTGTTTTGGAAGCGTTGATTGTTTTTTTGCATCTGTTACAGGATTCGGTGTAAGCTTTAAAGGAGGATGAGGTTCTTGATTTCAGCCAGTTGTGGTATGTCTGGTGTTTCATCTCTACAGCCTTGGCACATCTTTTTGAGAACCATGGTTTCGTTAGGGAATGGAAGTTCAGAGTGCCATGTGGAATGTATGTATTCATGCCGGTGAGGATTACTTTGGTAATAAGCTCGGTGCATATGTTTGGGTTGGAAGGCCGGAAGCAATAGTCCAACCATGGAAATGCGGCATTAGAAGTTACGGAGGCTGTCCCACTTGGCACTGTTATAGTGCCAAACTACTCTTGTATGGGAGTGTCTGTGTAAACATTGTTGCATGGGGGAGGAGATGAGCACTAGGTTGTTATCAGAATTGCTCAGGGAGCTCACTACTTTCACTGTGTATTTGGAGGGGTCATTGGTGAGGAAGAGGTCTAGGGTGTTTGGGGAGTGGTTTGAGTTATCTGGTATTCTGGTTGGCATCTGGACAAGTTATGTAAGGTTGTTAGTGATGGCAAATGTTTCAGCATCTTTGCCTGCAAATATGTACAACTGGAGGAGGAAAGCCAGCTAGTGTTGTGGATGTTAAAATCTCCTAGGAGGATGATTTCGCTGTTAGGAAAGTGGGATTGTGGAAGTCGATTTTTAGGGAGCTCAGGGTGGTTGGTTGTGTTGGGGGAGCGATAGAGACAGCAGATGAATTGGAATGAATGGAGAAGGGATATTTTTAACCAAAGTAGGTCAAGGTTGGGTGCTCTCTGGCAAGGTATGTCAGAGTGGATATTTTGGAAGGTTGAGATAAGTGATGCTGGGGGGAGGTGAGATTTGAGTTTCTGCCAGGAAGAGTATGTGGGGTTGCATATGGTGCATAGCTTTGTCTTTATTACAAAGGATATGAATAACAAATTGTTCACTATAGCATAGCATTAAGGAATAATGTATTGTCAACAAATATACAGCATCAAATAGGATTCTGATAATTTAAAATAACAGTGAAGAGGGATGATAGAAAATATGGCTATGGCAGTTAAGAGGGGTGAAAGGATGGATGAAATGACTTGAGGCAATGTAAATTGGGTGGCGAGAGATCTGAGATTCTTGTTTGAGGTTGTGCAAAAGAAAAAGCAGAGAGAGGAAAGATTGTGTGTTGTTGCCAGTATGATAGTGATGAGCAGAAGACCAGTAATACTGAAAACCATAATAGCCAGAATGTGTCAGAAGAGAGGATTGGAATATGTGGATGCTTGGAGAGTGTTTGAGGACAGAAGGGAACTGTATGCTAGAGACCACTTGCATTTGAATGAGGAAGGATGAAGGCATCTGGATTGCTGTTTTCTGAATGAGTCAGTGTGTCAATGCAGGGGAAACTAGAATTCCCAGGGTGGATGGTATCAGGGGTGGCCTCTTGGGGGAACGACATCAGATAACACCGAGTCCAGTGGGATCAAGAGGGGACAATGATAGGTATAGAAGCAGTGACATTTTTATGCTCTATACTAATGCCAGAAGTATCCGAAATAAAGGAGATGAATTGGTGGTGCTGATAGCATCAGCCTGGCCAAAGATTATTGGGATCTCTGAGATGTGGCTGACTGAGGATGATATAATAACAGGAATTGAAGTGGCAGGGTACATCATTTTTCGGCAGAATAGGAAAGAAAAACGTGGTGGTGGAGTACTGCTTACGATAATTGATGACTTATGTCCTCTAAGAGTGGAGGCTTTGGAAGGCAGTGACACTAATGGTTTTGAAAGCATATGGTGTGAAGTAGAAGTAGCCAAGACAGGATATTTAGCAGGATGTTGCTACAAACCAGGGAGCAGGAAATGTTTAGGCAGTTGAGCTTGGCAAGTGCAACAAGAATGATTGTTATGGGAGATTTTAACTACAGCAGTATTAGCTGGGAAGAGGAAAATGCATGTAGCAATAAGGGAATGGAATTTCTAGAATTGTTGTGGGACAAATGTCTTAGGCAACATGTAATAGAGGGAACAAGAGGTTCAAGAGTTTTGGATTTGGTCATAGCATCAGAAGAGCTGATAATAAGTGAGATGACATCTCTCTCCCACCAGTTGGAGAGAGTGACCATGTGGTTTTGACTTGGAAGATGAATAGACATGCAGGTGTAATAAAGAAAAAGGAACGTATGTGTTGAATTATAAGGTAGGTGATTATAATAGTGTTAGGTATCAACTAGGGGCAGTTCCATCGAGTGCAGAATTGGAATGCCAGGATATCATTAGTGCTTGGGAAATTGTGAAGGAATATTTGTTAGCAGCAATAGTAGGCTGTTATTATGGAAGAGATATAAGGAGAGGGGCAGATACACGAAGAATATAAGATGCAGGATAATATAAGAGATTGGCACTAAGAGCCAAAGAAAATCCTATGGAATTTTTTAGCTATGTGGCCAGTAGGAGGAGAAATAATTGTGGAAGAATGACATTGCAGGATAAAAATGGGAATAGAGTGACTGATGCATAGGACATAGTGGAGTTGTTCAATGAGCACTTTATTGGAGTATTTCATCCTGGAGAAGCAGGTTTTTACTTAATACTAGAGGGATAGCACTGGTTTAGAGGTGCAAGAGGAGAGTGTGTTCCAAATACTGAATACTCTGGATATCAGTAAAGCTGTGTGACTGGATGATATTTCACCATGGGTTTTGAGATAATGTGCTAAAGAAACGACAGCGTCGTTGACCTGGTTCTTCAATAAAAGTCTGGCTGCAGGAAAGGTAACCCAAGGAATGGAAGGAAGTTAAGATAGCGCCACTGCACATGGGCGGTAGCAGACTGGAAATGTCTAATTATAGGCCAGTTTGTGTGTCATCAGTAGTTGCTAAGGTCTTGGAGTAATTAGTTCAAGAGCACTCCTTAACACGAATTTGTTAAGGAGTGCTTTTGCTTTAGTAATATGGTAGCCTTTTATAATAAAGTAACAAGAGTAGTTGATGAGAGAAAGGCATATACTGCCATTTTTTTGGATTTTACAAAGCCGTTTAACAAGGTGCCACACGATAAGCTGATATTTAAGTTACAGCACATAGGAAATCCTAAATCCATCTGATGGGTTAGTCAGATGGATTTAGGATTGGTTGACTGATAGCTATCAGAGAGTTGTGTATGGTGGGACAATATCAAGGAAGCAGAAGGTTACAAGTGTGGTTCCACGGGACTCAGTACTGGGACCTGTACTGTTCAACCTTTATATCAATGACATTGTCAATGGATTGCAAGGGGATATTTAGTTGTTTGCAGATGATGTGAAGGACATTGATCTGCAGAGATAAATGGGTTAATATTCCATTGTATAAGACTCTGATCAGACCACACTTAGACTATTTTTCTCAGATCTGGTCCCCTGGATTTGAAGGAGATAAATTAACTGTGGAAAGGGTACAGAGGCAGATCACAAGTGATTTCAGGCCTGTACAATGTCAGTTACGAGGATCGACTGAGGGAGTGTGGACTGCAGACTTTGGTGGATAGAAGAAGGAGAGGTGATATGATTGAGACTTTTAAACTGTTGAGAGGTGGTTACAGGGTTGACACTGGGAAGTTCTTTCACTTGGTTGAACAGTGGGAAGGAGTGATGACAAGAGGCCATCCCTGGAAGTTACGAAAGGAAACTGTGAGCAAGAGGGTGAGGAGTGGTTTCTTTGCATGGAGGGTGGTTGAACCATGGAATGCATTGCCTGAAAGGGCGGTTAGAGCAAGAATGGTCAATATGTTCAAGGAGTGGTATGATGAACTTTGTGTTTCCTAAAAACAACCTCCCATGATGAGTCTTTTGGCTCCATGGCGGCCTGGATAATAATAATTATAATATGCCTGTTGCTTTGTGCATCTTATTACTATTATTACGGGCAACTCCAGGGAGTCATTAGACTCATCGAGGGAGGCCCCAAATCATATTCATCACAACTATTTGACATTCATACAGTATCTATCATACCTCGCCTTAAACTCATTCACTGTCACAGCATCCACCACAGACTCAGGGAGCGCATTCCACTCATTCACTACTCTAAAAGTAAAGAACCCAGCTCTAACACCTTTACTAACCACACTTTTGCCCAGTTTCCATGGATGTCCCCTAGTCCTCCCACAACCAGCCCTGTTCTCAAAAATATCTTCTGAATTAATTTTATAGAAACCCTTCAGTAATTTGAATGTCTCAATCATATCTCCCCTTCTCCGCCTATCAACCAATTTTTGCAACCCACAAATCCTCAACCTGTTCTCATACGGTTCATTCCACAGACCTGCTATCATCTTGGTCACTCGCCTCTGGATCCTCTCCACCTCCTCCCCATCAAGAAGAAACCTAGGTGACCAAATCTGAGCACAGTAGTCTAGATGGGGTCTTATCACGGCTCGATACAGAGGAACAATAACCTGCTTGTCTCTGCTTGTCAACGTATTCTTCAGCAACCAAGTGATTTGATGAGCTGTTTTGGTCACTTTTGCAATGTGTACCCTAAATTTCAATTCCTTATCTACCAACACTCCTAAATCTCGTGCCTCATCAATTTCCTGGAGCACGGTTCCACCAATGCAGTAAACTGCCGCCAATCTTTTCACCCCAAAATGCATAACCTTACATTTTGCCACATTAAATTGACATCAATTCTCCTTAGCCCAGACCTCCAATCTATCCAAATCATCCTGCAAAATTTTGACGTCATCTGCATTCACTATTGCCCTACCCAAATTCGCATCATCCGCAAGCAAATGAACTGTTCCTCTCAGATCATTTCCTATATCATTTATGAACAAATTAAACAGCAGTGGTCCAAGAACAGATCCTTGTGGCACACCACTAGTCACAGGCCGTCTTGTGGACTCTACTCCCGAGTAAACCACTCTCTGATATCTCTCCGTCAACCACCCTCCTATCCATCTCACCAACCCTATGTCCATTCCCATATGCTGCAATTTACTGATTAGAATTCCATGTGAAATCCTGTCAAAGGCCTTGGCAAGGTCCAGTAGAATCACCGTAAACCCATTAACCTTATCCAGTTCAGCCGTCACTGTGTTATAATACGTGAGCAAGTTACTGAGGCATGACCTACCCTTCACAAAACCATGCTGTCCCCGATACAGTATCCCATTTTCTTCTATTCAATCTTGTGTTTTCCTCTTGACTATTTTCTCTAAGACCTTGACAATGATTCCTGATATGCTAATCGGTCGGTAATTTACAACAGCAGTCTTGGAACCACCTTTATGCAGTGGAACTATTTTCCCCTCTTTCCACCCGCTCAGGACTAACCCAGACCCGAGACTCAAATTAAACAAAATGGTCAAGGGTACTGACAATTCTTTAGCTGCTTCTCGTACAACACGAGCTGGTATACCATCCAATCCCACAGATGTATTGACATTGAGGTTATGCAATAGACTACTCACCTCCGCATCATTAACCACAATTCCCGTATAATCTACTGGTTTATTCGTTTCTGCAATGTCACCACCTGGATGATATACTTTTGCAAAGTGCTCACTCAGTAACTCAACTATCTCAACTGATTCAGTTACCTCCCTACCATCGGCATTCTTTAAAATCCATCTGCCATGTACATTTTTCCTTTTACTTGCTACTTATCTAAAAAACTGTTTAGGATTCTCTTTAGCCTGCATGGCCAATGTTCTTTCGTAATCCTTTTTTGCTTTTCTTACCACACTCGTCACCCTTCTGGCCTGCGCTTTATACCGTTCATGTGCCTGCCAGTCACCCTTCTCCTTAAATTCCCTCTATAGTTGTTTCTTTTTTTTGCAACTCAAGCTTAATGGTGTTATTCATCCATTTAACCCCTACTTGATTTATTATTCGGACTCTAGGTATACAGTCAGCCATTGCTTCATGCAAGCACTTCTTAACTACCTCCCATGCACTATCAACTTCTAGTCCTTGCAGTTGTACATGCCATGGCACTGAATCAATCAAACTCCTAAGCTTGTCATACTTTCCAGCCCGATAATTCCACATGTACCCTGTCTTAATTGAAAATTCTGCACCTTTTGCCACCTCCCAAGTTAAGACCCTATGATCACTCTCACCGATTGGTGGCAATGTGGTCATATTTGTTACAGCCAAATCCTCAGATGTAATTACTAGGTCAAGCACTCTCTGACCCCTAGTATTTTCCATTACATGCTGTCGCAGATAGTTATCCCTTAATTACCGCATAAAATCCAGTTCCTTCCTCCCGTGTGTCCTCTCCTCACTCCAATCAATGCGACCATAGTTGAAATCTCCCATAATAATCACCCTCCTTCCACCCATTTCTTCTATTTGCTTGTGCATACTGTCACCACCATCTTTTCCATCACCTGTTCTATAGCAGCACCCAATTGTATATTTAGTTCTGCTAGCCACAATCTCACACCAAATGGCCTCAAATGTGCTCTTTTCTCTATCCTGCAATTCAACTTCTATTCTCCTTGGCTGTAGCTCATCAGCTATTATCAACAATACTCCTCCCCCCATTTTATTCTCTCTGTCATTCCTGAACACACTATACCCATCACATTCAATCCCACTAGTTATATCATCTACAGTCAGCCATGTTTCACTAATACCTATAACCTGTGGTCTGGAAGTGCCAACCATGGCCAAAAACTCTTCCTTCTTGTTCCTAATACTCCTAGTATTAGTGTACATGAATTTAAGGCCCTCATTAGCCCCAACCCTACCTTGATGCCTTATATTAACTTTAGAAATCTTATGCCTATTCTTATTGTTACAAAGTAGATCAGTCAGTCGGGCTTTTGACAAGTGGTCAGACAGATTAATGTTTGGATTTACTTCTCCCCCATTCTTGTAATAGTTGTAGGATTTCAGATGCATTCCTGACTACTTAGGGTTGACTGAAGATAATACATGCAGTGAGAGAGCGCTATAGTTTCATATCCCTTGTCTCTCTGACATGTCTACAGTTAGTTGCTCGATAGATATTTCCATCACTAATATTACAGTCCCACCATAGGTGGTAAACTCTAGGATATTTACAATACTTTGTTTAGGTTTACTAGACTGAAGTAAGGATTATATTTTTGTGAAGTAAGTAAATGATGTTTTGATTTTATAGGGAAAAGAAAAAGTTGCCTAACTGGGCCAAGCAGACTGGATTAAGTATAACAACAACAAAAAAAAGAAATGAAGTAACTTATGTCTATACACAAATGTCAGGAACATTAGAAACAAAATGGTTAAGTTTGTTGCTTTTGTGAATACGTTGTGGCATAAAATTATTGGCATTAGTCAAACCTGGCTCTCAGAGTTCAGATGTAATAATGGGAATTGATTGCAAAGGGTATAGTATTGTTAAAAATGACACATGATAGAAATGAGTACTAATGATATCAGATGACTTGAATCTACTTAGAGTGGAAACTCATGAAAACAATAATGGTATTAACATCCCATGTAGCTATATGGTGTGAAGTGGAGGCAGAATGAAATATGTGATGGAGTGTTGTTACAGACCTGGAGGAGCTAGGGACAAAGAAATGCATCACCAAATTATCCCGATGGGATACTAAATGAGTAATAATCATGGATGGTTTAAATTATCTGAATAAACATCGAGTAGAAGAGCAAAAGAGAATTTACTGAGGTATTGTGAGACAACTTTCTCAAGCAGCACTTGAAAGAAGCAACTTGTGGACAAGAGTGTTACATTTGACCATAGCATCAGAAGGTGTCTCATTTCCAGGTACTGACCTTAGGAAATAGCCAACTATATGGATTTTTCTATCAGGACAGGTTACGTACCAAACTGAACTACATCTAGAAATTATGACAATCTCAGTAGAATTCTCCATTGGATCCCATGTTATCAGTTAATGAATGGAAAGCTTTGAAAAGATGCTTAAAATAATGCTGTATCTGAATGTGTCCCTAGAGTTCATAGAACAAATAGGATGGGAGTGAAATGGGTATGCAACCTTATTAAGTGAAAGATTCATAACATGAGATGATGTGAAAGGAATATCATGAGAATAAGAGTGAGAAGAGTTGTATATAAAGCACAGGACAGAAAAAGAATTGAGTATTATACAGAAAGCTAAGCTGGACTATGAAAAGAAATTTCTTGTATAGTGAAATCTGTGGAGTATTCATAACTATAAAATAACATGTATACCACAGTAGATAACTTTTTAATTTGTAAACATTTCATCTTATGTATCATAAGACATTGTGAGTACAATTATCAAACAACAATAGGAACTAAATTCAGACATTCAAAATAAATTACCGCATATGTTTAAATTGGAATCCCTCCACATGTATTTATGTATTAACAAGTTTGTATTTTTTTCATAATTTTTGTCATGGGTGAGATATCAGAGATGCTTTTAATATTTGCCCCACATTGGACAAATAAAGCTTTTACTGGCCTGGTTGGCTGCGTGGTTAGTATATCTGCTCTCCAGCCAAAAAGGCTATGGGTTCGAATCCTGCCATGGGCATGGATGTTTGTGATTGTCTGTGAAAATACCAGTGGTGGTAGATGGCCTTAGTGTAGTTACAGTTCGTTGTTTGGTGGATTGAGTGGTGGAGACAGAGTTGTAGAGCAGTTGCCCTCCCTCGATGAGTCTTCGGGCTCCTTGGAGGTGTCACGTAATAATAATAATAATATATATGGTATAGGAGTAGTCCTGTGGGCTAATTAACCACTCCCCTACAACTCAACCCAGACAAGAAGTCCTGTGGGCTTCTTGTCTGGGTTGAGTTGTAGGGGAGTGGTTAATTATTTTTTGGGTAATTTTTGGATTATATCCATTTAGTAAAGCTGTTTCTTTGATAATTTCCAATTCTTGTTTTAGAGATTCTTCAGAGGAACAAATCTCGTGTGCTATGGATGATAGAGATTTTACAATGCCATATTTTTAAGATGGATGGTGAGCTGATGGTTCCATTTCCACTTTGGCCTACCAGAAATCAACTTTTTCAGGTCATTATATCTATGACACATCTAACTACTCTAACCTCAACAGATTGCAATGAAAAAATTGATATATATCTTTGAGACTTTCATTCTTCGATCTTCAAATTGACTGGCCAAGCTTTCTGTTAGGACTATAGGCATCACTTGTATTTTTTCTCACTATTTGCAGACACTAGGTAGTGTCTGCAATTATCTATACTTGTGTATATTATTTGATGATGCTAACTTGACTTTTGCAAAATATATAAAAGTAGTAAATTTTTTTTTTTTTTATAGTTGTATTATACACTGGTGTCTAAAACCTAAGGATGAACACTTTCTAACGCTTCCAACTGCAAATTCAGATGAATTAGTTTGTGGCAATTTGTATAACTGAAGATTTGGAGCAGAAAGCAGGTACACATCCAAATTTTAAAATCATGCACAAAAGGGTTGAGTGCTACCACGTGACCCTTTTGTGCCTGATTTTAAAATTTGGATGTGTACTTGCTTTCTGCTCCAAATCTTTAGTTATACAAGATAAAGCACAAAAGCCTGCGCTAAGCGAATTGTGTTTGATGGAAGCTCTTTTCTTGAAGGAACAAAGTTGCAAACTTGGATGTCTTATAATGTCTCAAAGATATCTAGATGATTTGGATGTGTATCCGCTTTCTGCTCGAAATCTTTTGTTCAGGGAAGAATTACTGAGATTGCCAGTTTGGAATCTTGCATATCATTCTATCCGGCTACAGGCAACATTTCAAACCAATGAAATGTATTCCAGACATTTGCTAAGAGGTCGCCCTTGATCTACCATGAGGCATAAAGACAGATTTTTGCCATCTGTGACAAGTAGACCTATATGCCTGAAGGCCTGTAGTCTGTGTCCCCCTTTATCCACAGCTTCTCTGTGATGTTGTATCCATAAAAATTGGACAAGATACCAGTAGTCTAACGTACTCTTTACAGATGAGTTGTTTTAGTCTTTCTTCCAATTCTAGATGACACTTGATCTGGTATGAAAGTGGTACTGCTTGCCATTGTGAGAATGATCCTGAAAGGGAATAGACACAGCGTTGCTGGGGTCATGATGTGAGGAGACATTATGCTTAATAAACACACTGAGCTACAAATGCTAGAAAAAAAAAACAGGACTGACTAGTAAACGATATCACAATAAAGTTCTTGATCATCATGTTCAATTATTCTGTGGTGCTATAGGTGAAGAATTCATTTTTATGAATGATAGTGCCACATAGTACATGAGCAGTAGGATATACTTCTAGAGACAGGGAATATTAATCAAATTGAGTGGGCAGCACACTCCCAGATCTCAACCCATAGAACAACATTTCGGATGCAATAGGGTAGTGTTTCTGAACCTGTGGTCTGCGACGATGGGACAGGTGGTCCGCAGACGGATTTAAATTAATTGAATAAATATATATTTTTTAATTATCCAAACAAAACAAATTAAAATTGAATAAGTAAGATTTGATTTCAATAATTTTTATTGAATTGAATAATTCAATAAAAATTATTGAAATCAAATGGAGACTTAAAAAAACCAACAAATAGCATTAGAATGTTCAAAGGCAGAAGCAATAAAACTACATTGTTGTTCACTTCACCCTTTTCATTATTCGTCATTCTGCCGCTAAATTTGTAGTAGCAAAATGATGAATAATAAAAGAGGGGTGAAGCGAACAACAATATAGTTTTATTGGCAGACAGTATGGCAAGATTTCTTAAACGCACAAAAGTGCTGCCCAGGGCGGTACTCCCCCCCCAGTTACGCCTCTGTAACTTAGTGGTCTGTAGAATTGTTTTTGGCATTTTAGTGGTCCTTGGTGGTTGAGAAATGCTGCAATAATAGGGAGATGCATGCTGCTCAAAATTCCCTTCCAGAAAACAAACAAGGTCTTGCTCTGAGGGCTAGTTTGCCTCAAGAATTCCTGAATCACTTGGTGCTAAGCATGGCATGATGTTGTGAGAGCTTGCATTGCAGTTTGGGGTGGACATATTCCATACTGAAATGTCTCTCTGCATAGTTTTTTGTAAGCACTGTACATTAATTCCTTAAATACGTACTTAGGAAATTTGTAACTTTTGCCAAATACCTATTGCAGTTTAATTTGTATGAAACTTATGACACATTTTTTGTGTAATATAATTTATTAGTATGCTGGCAATTTTATGTCCACATTTGACTAGTCATGAAAATTTTTTTCATATACAGGTAAAAATGTAGTTCGTCCTTAACTTTTCGACACCACTGTATATGTTGTCATCTAATTCTTGAAAATACCAATAGTATATACAAGCTTACATAAAATCATTGAAAATGGGATTTAGATTATAGTAAAATAATATAAACTTTTCAGTTTTGCTCTTTCAATTTGATGATTTAAATACTAGATATTAATTGGTAAATGACTTTTTGTATCTGACATGTAACTCAAACTTTGTCATTTGTAGACTTAAATTTTGATACATAAAAATAGATAATTTTTCACTTTATATATTTTGTATTGCAGGAATATGTTCTTCCTGATGTGTGGGATCGAAAATCCTTGTTTGCTTTTCACAAAAGTGCCCAGAAACATGACTTTGATGTATGGCATTACAACAGGATCAAGGATTCCATTTCACAAGTTGAGGATGATTTAAGGCGATTGAGAGATCCTCTGCAGTTGCATTTACCATTACGTGAAAGTACACTTAATTGCAGACGTACAAACCAGACAACCACTTAACCTTCAGATGGAGATTAATTTCAACTGTGATTTTACCTTTTATTTTATTTTACAAGTATGCAAAGGAACTAACACACTTCAATTGATATATTCAAGGGAAGTTTTAAGCAAATTCATGTTTGATGTTTGAGATTCTTATTATATACTTATTTTGTTGACATTAGACTTGTGATGGTTTTGTGATAACTTTTCATATTTGTTTGTGAAGGAAACTGTAATCAAACCCAATTATAACATTTAATGAAAAAAGATACAAATGGATATGTAGGATGAATTTTTGATTAGAAAGTGGTTTGTATATCAGTATTTTCTTTTGTCTGCTATTATTTTAACTTCAAGCTGTATATAAGAGCCTCAAATTCAATTCCATATTATATATAAACTAATACTGTGTTTATGGAATATAAAACCACACTCTGTCAGCAAGAAACTAGAAAAGAATTTGTTACTCTAAGTTTATTAAATTAAGTAGTGTTCAACACAAGATTAAACATTAAAACTTTTTTTTTTTTTTTTTTTGCTGGTTTGACTTATCAGTTTGTTTTGGTTAATTTGCCTCAATAGTAGTCATCTTGCTTGATTGTTAGTATTTTAGCTCTCTATCCAGCAGGTTGTGAGATTCAATCCCATCATGATTATCGGTGTTTTGTGAATGCCTTTAGGGGAAAATAAGTCTCATTGCCCAGTGTGAGAATCCCCCCCCCCATGCTTATTAGAATCATAATATAACTGTGATAAAAGTTCCATGTTTGGGTCTTCTCTAGGCAAGGTTCTCAGATATTTAACCCTTTCCTTACCTACATTATTAATATATACAATAGAATAGTGCACTGTAGGTGATGTGAGATTCATATAGCAAAGAAATTTACAAAATTAGTGTTTTTAAGTGTTTATTGAGGCAGTTGGGGCCAAGTGGATAAAGTCTGTGCTTTATCACTTTAGGTTGTAGGTTTGAATTCCCACACACACACACACACACATAAAAGAATGAACTTAAACTGGATTCAGCATGTGGGTAAGCTCTGCAAAGTATATCTAGATTACGTAGGGATAATCTAGATGTACACTGGATATATATTACTTCTTCAAACCTTATCAAGCTTTCATTAAGCAATAATAATCTTCCACTTTCACAGACATTCATGTCATTGTGTGATTTGGAACCTACATCCTGTTTGCAAAGTGATATACTATCCACTCAAGTTGGCAGAATGAAATATGCAGTTGTAACTGATAGATCATTTCACCAATCTGTTGTGATATTAAGTGTGGCTACAGAATTATTTATTGATGGAAAATTGTTATATTTATGAATGTTATAAGTGGGTTTGACTGTATCATTTTAAAGGTGCTCACAGTTATTTTTTTCAATAGCTAATATAATCTATCATAATATCAAATTGCTCACTTTTGTAAAATGTATACATTTGTATTTGTTTTCTTATTTGCATTAATAACCATGTGTATTATTTAACTATTTTTATAATAGAATGGTTTAGTTATTGTTTAGTTACCCATTTTCGTTAAATAAATAAATATAAGATAAAGGAATTTGTCAGATAGCGATACAGGCACAGTTATGTATTAAGCATTTATTACTGCTCCCCCCCCCCACACACACAACCCGTAAGCTTGTTGCTTTATTTTCATGCTAAAATATGAACCATTGACTTTACATGCTTTCCAGTTTTAATATTGTCTTCACAACAAAAATGCCAAATTACTAACTTTAGATGTCCTGTGAAGATTGGACTTTTGGGCAGTATTTTTTCATCTGCTGCATCTTTTTCATTTTAGTGTTTATATATTTCATGGAATTTTTCAGTTTGTCAGGATAGGACATCGAACCGCAAACAGTTGCAGTAGCAGCTGTTCACATTATAATGTGTATATTTAAATGAGATGAGAATGGAATTGATTGTGAGCTGCACTGGTTTGCATTGAAGAAGTTGCAGTATGTTTATCTCTCCAGAAACATAAGAACAAATGGTACAATATTTAAAATCTCTTGTCATCCAAAATCTTTAAAATTTCATCTAAACCTAGTATGTTTTTAAAATCCCTTATTTGACTGTTATTATTCTATAAATTTTATACTAACAGCAACAAAGGCCATTAGCTAATTTATGTATATTGAAGCACCAGACCCAAGATTCATGAGATTAGAGTAAGACCACTTTTCTAAATACAGATTTAGAAAAGAGGATCAGGGATTGAAAGGATTCAATACAAAATTTTTCTTTTTATATGAAACTGTTACACCATTTTTCAAGTTGTAACACACACAAATCTAATTATTAATAGTAGTTTCTGAATAAGAAAAACAAATACTGTAGAAAAACAGTTACACATAATTCAGTGATCTTTTTTATGGACTGGGCTGCAGTGCATCACATGTCAGATCCAGTCTGCAGATAGACATTTGGCCACTGCTGCTGAACAATATCATGTCAGGAAAATACTGTAAAGATGATTAAAAATGACTTTAAAGATAAAAGATTTTTGACACCTTTTTCTAAATTAAAAAAAAATCATTATAATATAAAAATTAATATTCTGGAACAACAAATTAAACTAAGTCCTTTTCTGATAAATTTTACTAATAAGAACATTTAAAAAAGTTGAAAAATAGCTTGATGCTTAGTACCTATCATTTGAATAGTCATTGCATATAAACTGTACTTCTGTTATGAATGGCAAATAACATCAATCTGATGTTAGATCAATCTGATATTTAAGTACTACTTAATAAAAATATTAATTTTATTTAAATTAAGGGGATATTAAATCCCAGATTGTTTTAAAACCGAATAAGAAACTCAAAGATCGGAATCAAAGAGTTTCATCCCGAATATAGTAACTATAAAAGTATCAGCGACTACTAACATAAGCGTAAGTTAATTCGTAGTTCAAGTACGTAGTACAAATTATTAATTTTAGTTTTAAACAAAGTATTAATTTTAGTTTTCTGTTAACTTCTGTTTGCCATCTGCTGACTGCACTTTGTGCTGATCTTTATAAAAGAACAGAGTTGCTTTATAAATATCAGTTTCCATTTTGTGGAATGTAGGGTATGAAGATAAAGTTAGGAAATATATGTAGGTATTGTGAGGAGAGAAGGTGGGGGGAGAGAAGTATTTGATTCAGACATGTAAGTTATTAAAGGATTGTTACTGGATTAATGTTGTAGAAAATGGGTAGAAGATGGGCATGAGTAGGGGAAGTGAGGAATAGGTTCTTTGCATAAAGAGATGAATGAAATGCATTGTCTGAGGGTGTGGTAAGAAACTTTGAATTAATCAGAGGTATTATTATTCAGGCCTCCATTTAGTCAAAAGACTCATCATGGGAGGTCCTTCCTAGGAAACAGTCTATCAAGACTCATCGTGGGAGGTCCCTTCTAGGAAACACAAAGTCTATATCATACCACTCCTTAAACTCATTGACTGTTCTCACTCTCACCACTCTATCAGGCAATGCATTCCATGGTTCAGCCACCCTCCATGCATGTATGGTTTAGCGAGCTTTATATGTCAGTGGACTGCCCATGATGTGTCTTTTGACTCCATGGAGGTCTTGATGTTAATAAAGATCAGCATGTAAAGATTAGTATTTACACAAAGAAAAAAAAAAAAAACAAAGGGAATGGTTTTTTTTGGTGGGGGGGGGGAGTGAGTAGAGAATGACAGATTAACTTAAATCATTGAAAAGATATAGCATTAATTACATTTCAAATATGAAAAGCTGTTTTATGTCTAGTTTTAATAGTAATGAGGTTTACTTCATAATGTAAGCAAATTTAATTATTTCATAACTTGATTAAATGTTTTACCATCAGCATTTTTAGACATGTTTTCTTAACTTAGACAGGATTTCTTTTCAATAATTATGCAAAAATGAAAGCTAAAAGTTCTTAGAGTTATCACAAACATGCTATTTAACTCTGTTTATATTTATTTCTTGTTAAGAAATGAAAGTAGTATCAAAAAAGAATTCTGTCTTTTCTGAACTGACAAATAACAATTTTTATTGCATTCTGTCATTTCTGCATACATTTTTTTAATGATAGGCATACTATCATGGCCATTTATTGAAAGTTTATTATAGCCATTTATTCATTATGAGAAATGTATAATATCTTGTAGCTTATGTATGGGTAAGAACAAAAACAGTTATCATTAGCTCTATTGGAAATTTTAGAAAGTTCTATTGGAAATTTCACAGACACTCCTTGATATGCATAAGTAGACCATTCTGCAACTCCTTTTGCAAGTCAAAATATAGGCAAGTCGGAACTTTTATAATAGACTTTGTCATGCCAAATGCACATGCAAAAAATAAACATGTAATGTCATGCAGAAATATTAAATAGTAAAAAAAATGATAAACATCCTGTATTAAATACATAAATTGCAAGCATTTTTTTCCACACTCATTTCAAACTTGTTGGAGTAACATCTTCCCAGGCTTTTTCAATAATTCCCTAAGTGTTTATTTCAGAATTTGTATCCAGTGCTTCAATTGCTTGGGCAAATTTCTCTGTAAATAGTACGCCTTGAAGTTTGCTATAACACCCTGATCCATCAGCTGGAGTAATGATGTAGTGTTGGGTGGAAGGGTAGACAACTTTTATGTTGGGATGGAAATCGTCCAAATGGACAGGATGGCTGGGAGAATTGTCTAAAATACACAGTATCTTAAAGGGAATGTCTTTTCATTGTAATATTTTCTACTTCAGTAATAAAGCAGGTTGGTAAACAGGCTTCAAATAATGCTAGAGTTATCCATGATTTCTGATTGGATCGATAATTGACTGGAAGTGTTGCTTTGGTGACACTGTTTAATATTTTTGGGATTTTGGAGTTGTGAACAAGTAATGGTTTCAACTTGCATGTTCCAGATACATTTCCCCCAAGCAAAAGTGTTACCTTGTTTTTTTGATGCTTTGTGTCCTGGCATAGTAATTTCCTCTACAGAAATAGGTGTGAGATAGCATTTTTTGATAAAGCAGGCCTGTTTCATCCATATTAAATATTTTCTCAGTGAATATGGCCTTCGTTGATTATGGATTATAGCCACTCTGGAAAAAGTGACTGCTTCAGTAGTGCCACTAGCGGCCTCACCAGATATGTGCACATTATGAAAGCCAGGACAATTTTTAAAATGTGCAAATGACTGTTTTCCTTCAGGTTATTTTCCCATAAGGTCCTCAAATAAACTTCTTGCCTTAGTTTGTATTGTCATAAGGCTCAAAGAAATGTGTTTCTGGATCTGGTCTTCCATCCATATCATAAGCAATTTTTCGATCTCTATTAGTGCACCTTAACATTTTGTATGTTATTATGGTTGTTTTCATGCTGGCTGTTCCTTTAATATGTTCTTTTATATATGTGCCATCCTTGACTATGGTATTTACTGTCAATACTCCAAGACTGAGTTCAAATGCTATACCTGATAAGCTTTGTCTACCATCATATTTCTTTATTATCTGTAATTTCATCTCTAGATCTATTGCAATATGTTTTCAACATGGTTGATGTTTTGATTTGAGGGCACTCTTACCACCAGTAATTGTGAATAATAATTAGAAAAATAAAAAAAATATGAAATTAAGCACTATATAGGTGTGTTCATAACAAGAAACATGCAGGAACTGGGATGATGCAGCATGTGGGACTGAGCTTTGGCTTATGCATACTATTTTCATGTAAACACTATGTGTAAATATTGTGTATCTTGGGAATTTCTTAAGTATGGATTTTCACATCTCAGGGTCTGTCTGTATCATATATACATTCATGGGAAACTGTTTAATATTATGTATTATAGTTTAATCATGTAATTATGAGGTAATAGGTATTCCTGTGAAAATATCTTTCTTAAATATGCTAGTACTTTTTTTTTTTTTTTTTGTTAAATCTGTGATATCGGAAGTATTTTAACAGATTCATTTGCACATTTTAATGGAATTTAATGTTATTCAATTATATGGATATTTCAATTTGGTATTTATGTATGTTATTATATTAATTATTCTATAGTTGATGGATTTTTATATTTTATGTTTGCTAACTTTTTTTTTTTTTTTGAGTGGAAAGTATGATTTCCTGAGAGAGTTATTATCCAGGGATATTTTTAGAAAGGATGGCATCTCTAGTAATGATGCCATGTGCCTTCATTTAAGCTGTACATTTTATATAAAAGCTGAAATGTCATGCAGTTCTCCCAATCCTTAAAAAAAAAATAGAGCTTGTATTCAGTCCTTTAATTTATTCTTAATGTAAATCTTTGGACTTGAAGTTGCTCTTAATATTTAAATAAACATTTTTGTATGGTTAAAATAATCATGGATGGGTCTGTTTTTCTAAGCATAAAAATTCTTTCAAAAATGTAGTAAAATTGGTTATCACATTTAAAATGAGTGGGTAACATTTGTTGCTAATGTTTCAACTGAATAAACTTTAAAATATGCATTTTTCTTAGGAATTATAAATACTTAGTACATGTACACTCATTATTTATATCTGGTGAATATTTTATTGTTAATATATGCTAGTTTGTGTGTGTAAAGAAAAAGACATACATACAGTATTTTGCAGTGTTTAGGAAGTTTTATCATCATCCTTTTTATTTTGGATATCAATTTTCTTCCTAGTTTGCCTTTTGCAATTCTTGACAAGTATTTTGAGTTTGGTATATCACTTTGTCAGAAAGGAATGCTAAGTTTCAGGATTCCTTTTTGCATCTGTATTGTAATGGAAATACAGTTTATGGTTGTTATATAAAGTTTGGAATTATAACAGATTTGTTGTTTTGTGCCATTCTGATAAAGACTGATTATTATATAATAAATTTCATTAAAATCTTTTATACAAGTTTAATGATTAAACATTTTCTGCATTCAAAAGAACTTCAGAATGGAAATTGATTTAATTTTTATATGCATTTCATATGCTGATAAACCACAAGTTTAAATAGTACTTTATCTGAATGCATCTAATAATAACTTTTCTTTTGCTGTAAAATATGTTCATCAATAAGTTGTGTTGAGAACAGTTGAACTAAAATTCAAACTAAGCAGGATAATTTTTTTTAAAAAATGTCATTGAATGCTTAATAGAATGTTTAGAATATTTATAGAATACTTATATTTATAATTTTAGCAACAACAACAAAAAAAATTCTGAATTTTGGCTTCTAAATGCAATCTTAAATTATCTTTTAGTGTGATGCTTTTTATACTAAATTTTAAGATTAGGTAAACAAATTCATATTTAAAAATCTGAACTAAAAAGATACTCATATAAAGTGTTTTAATGTGTTTTTCAATAAACCATTCTTTAAACATTTTCTTTTTATATAGTACCAGAGAATATTGGGAATTGATTTGTGCTATTAAATAATGTATATTAAGCTAAAAATTTCAATTATTTACTCTTTTTTTTTTATTTATAATTTTTGAACCTCATGAAAAGCACTTAAATATATATTTTTAAGAGCTGAAATGTAGCATTTAGGCTGGCAAAGTGTGATATTTTATAGCTTTAGATTATTTGGTTATACTTAATGTAATTTATTTTACATTAACTGGATTTTAATTTACATGATGCTGCAGGATTAATCTTTAATTAAAAGACATGTGGAATAGAAGTTTGGGAATGGATTGTTTTATTAGAAAGCTGATGGACATTCTCTAGAAGGAGTTTACAGATCAAACAAGCTGTATATTTGAAGAATGTTTGCTTACTGATATTGTCATTTTTTATTCATCTAATATAGCTTAGTGTGGACTATAGAAACTTTTAATATGACATTATTCTTATATTCAGTTTTATATTATTTGCCATTGTATTGATAATGTTTCAGTTGATTTATTTGAGTCAGTGCTTTATATTGAAATCCAAGGAAATGGTTATTTTTATTATCAAAATATTAGAGATTAAGTAGGACAGCTGTTTTGATTAGATTTTTATTAGCGTTCCTGCATACTAAAATTCTGGAATAATTCAGATCAACTCGGTCTGAAAAGTGTCATATATTTCAGAAATTGGAACCACTATAAATAAGACTTCTCTATGAAAACAAAATTCTGTTGTCTTGACAGGATTCTCTTTATATAAAAGCATTCCCCCCCCCCCCCTCAACAGAATATAAGTAATTACTATTCCTGTTATAAGAGAGGTGAAATTAACTTAAATGGATCAGATAGGAGTGATTTAAAATGGATCAACTGAAATTAAAAAGTAAATGCCACTTATTAAATAAAATTTAAGTTGTGCATTTGACAAAACAGTTACTTTCAGTTATGTTTTGCTTTTCCACTTTTTTCTTATTTCTTACTTTGAAGATTATTTACTGTACTAGGAAATTTGGTTGTTTCTCTGATCTTCCTACTTTTAGGGAGGTCATGTGAGAAATAATACAGTATTGGATTCAGTTTATGTAAGATATCATTTCAAGTCTTTAACAAAAAAAATATAGAAGACAAATTCATGGTAAAGTCGATGTATTTGAGCACTTACCCTGTTTATATATATATATATATATATATCACTAGAGTGGTATTTATTATAATGAACATTAAGTGTAGTTCACTTGTGCTATGTGAAACACTGAACCTTGGTTTCTATATCATATTGGTGAAATGATGAAATAGTACTTTTGGTGAAATGATGCCTTCAGATGAGTGATGTAGGGACTCATTGTACATCCAGAATTATATAATTGAACCTATTCTAGTTTCTATAAAATAATCACCAAAATTTGAAGCTAAAGAGTTCGGGCATAAGAGAACCCATAAAATGATTTTAAGATATCCATATATCTATACAAATATTAATCATGTGAAGGAAAGAGGAAATAATACTAAGACTAAAAAAAAAATAATTAGGCTTAGAGAACTGAATTTTTAAAGATAGGAAAATGACTGATTTCAACCTGGAACATTGAAATTGATGCTGCAACTTTAACACATTTCAGGTTTACTCCCTCCCCTCCTTCCTTTTCAGAATAAAAATGAAAAAGGATGAGCAGAAGCTGAAGAAAATATTCAAAAAATAGATTTCCTTATGCCCGAACTCTTATTTTTGCATAAGCAGAAGCTGAAGAAAATATTCAAAAAATAGGTTTCCTTATGCTTTGTTTATATGATACATTTTCAAAACAAGTATAAATAACAGATGACCTGCATGTCTATTGGGGGAGGTAGTATTTGAAATATGTGGACAAAATTGTTAGTTTCGTAGCAGTAGAATTTGTTAATATTGGTGTTTAATGTTCCTAGCCATTATATATTTATATATCAAACCCAAGAAGAAAGGATTATCTTAATTATCAGTAATAATTTTTGGGCAGCCATTTTTTTCCTCTGTCCATTACAACAACAGTCTGCTATAATTTCTGTTACTCACATTGTTTCCTATTTCAGTGTAAATGGTAATTTACACTGAGACAGAAAATTTAGTTTTGAATACATAAGTTTTTTTTTAAACTCAAGTTAAATGAAAAGAAAGTGGATTTGGATTTTAGTATTCCACAGGAGAAAGTTGTATTCATTAAAACATATATTAGTATCTGTTTTTTCTTATAAGTTGTTGTTTATTCTAACAGTTCACATTGTTAGGTATCACTTAAGATTCAAAAGGTCCTCTCTCTCTGATCTATATTTTTTTCTCTTTGTAATTGTATTTTCTTTTTCACTATAGTATACCAATTGGCAGTGGGCTCTTCATGAAAGCATTTGTTCATATTCATATTCCAGAGGTCTCTTGAACTATCTTGGATTAACTGTCCATTTTAGGCTTGGCTGTGATACTACTATTTCTCCTTCATGCTACAGAAATGTTTTAGAAATAGCTGTAGTCAATCTTTATGGAGCATCATGTAATTAATAAGAAATAGAATACAAAGTTTAAATAGAAAGTAATTAAAAAATCTGTCATTTCTAATAGTCCTTGTTGATCTTATATTGCAAAGTATCAGGAAACAAAGCTCTGAGCAAATATAAACATTTTTTACAAAAGTATTGTATTGTGCTTTTCAACATGCTTTATAATCTGCATTATATATGTTCTTTAGAGATAATATTTGTTAATTCCTGGTAAATGTTTTTATCATGAGGCTACATGAGCCATGCATTTAAGTAACTGAAGATATATAGTCTCACTCATCCCCGTAAGACGATTAACCTCCTTACTGACATAGATGTGTTTACATGTCAATAAATGTGGATAATATTGAAATAACATGGATATAAAGCATAAATTAATTGCTATAGTTCATCTATATAGCCATTTGGGTAGTTAAAAATCATTTATGGATTTATATATATATATATATATATATATATATATATATATATATATATATATATATATATATATATATATATATATATATATATATATCTGTAAACACATTCAGCTGATTTTAATTATTTTTGATATCTTCCATTTATATATTTCCACTTTGTTACAAAAAATGTTTTTTTTTTCATAAAACAAGACAAAAGTGTGCACTTAAATGGTAAAATGCTATCTAGAGCAGGTTAGTCCAGTAATTCTGTCTGCAAAAACATTTAATGTTAAAAGGGCAACTGGTAGATGCTTTATTATCTAAAGGGTTTTCTTTTAAAAGCCAGATGACACATCCACTCGCCCCCCCTAATTCCTCCAAAAGTTTGTATAAAGTAAAACAGTTTTGCATATCCCAAATATACTTAAGCCACAATGTCATAAGTCCTATCCTTTGTGTTTTATAAAGTATATGGCATAGTATGGTATTGTGTATTTCCAATTACTTCCAATAATAAAATTCGCAAGTACACATGTATCATATATATATTTATATATATGTTTATAGATTGATTTACTCGATTTGAGTACATGCTTAGTATTTAATTTAGTGTTTAATGACTAGAACACAGAGAATTAAAAAATAAAAGATTTTATTCGGATGACTAGTTTTGTCTTTCACAGACTTCTTCAGGTGCAAAAAAGATAGAAATAACCAGCAAGATAACCATACAGGAACTGGCTCTGAACAGTACAAAAAAGCATTAGCAAATAACTGTTAAGGTTCAAGCTTGATGAGTTTAAAAAAGAACTTTCTCTAACTGTATTATTAGGCATATACATGTGTTTAAGATCTTGAGCATGCCAATATTGGATAGCAGAACAGTGACAATCGGACAAGTTGTCAGATTGTCACTGTTCAGAATGGAACGGGCAAGCAGGATTTATTATTATTATTCAGGCCTCCATGGAGTCAAGAGACTCATCGTGGGAGGTCCTTCCTAAGAACATAAAGTCTGTCAAGACTCATCGAGGAGAGGTCCCCCCCCCCTAAGAAACACAGTCTATCATACCACTCCTTAAACTCATTGACCATTCTCGCTCTCACGACTCCATCAGGCAATGCATTCCACGGTTCAACCACCCTCCATGCAAAGAAACCACTCCTCACCCTCTTGCTCACAGTTTCCTTTCGTAACTTCCAGGGATGGCCTCTTGTCATCACTCCTTCCCGCTGTTCAACCAACCGAAAGAACTCCCCAGTGTCAACCCTGTAACCACCTCGCAACAGTTTAAAAGTCTCAATCATATCACCTCTCCTTCTATCCACCAAACTCTGCAGTCCACATTCCCTCAGCCGATCCTCATAACCAAAATTGTACAGTCCTGAAACCATCTTTGTCATCCGTCTTTGTATGACGGATGACAAAGGTAATCCGCAGTTAATTTATCCCCTTCAAATCCTGGGGACGAAATCTGAGAACAATAGTCTAAGTGTGGTCTGATCAGAGACTTAATGATAACCCTTTTATCTCTGCAGGTCAGTGTCCTTCTCATAATTGCAGCAATCCTCTGTGTTACCTTCACCACCTTTGCAATATGTCCCCTAAATTTCAGGTTTCTATCTATCATCAATCCCAGATCTCTTGTCTCCCCTACTTCCTCCAGTATAACTCCTCCCATAGAGTATGCAGCATCCCATCGATATTTCCCAAACCTCAAGACCTTACATTTTGCTGCATTAAACTGACCACAGAGCAAAATCAGAACTACTCGCCGAGAGAATTTTTGGCAATAAGCTTCCCTTAGCCTTTCTGTTTGCTAAAAAAAAAAAAAAAAAAAAAAAAAGTGCACTTTCTAACAACATTGAAATTTGCTTGATAGTGTCATGTGGAACCATATTAAAGAAGTGAGTGAATCTTTTGCTTCCAAGATCCAAAATGAAAACAAACTGAAATTAATTAGAAAATTTAATTTTCTCAAACAAAACAAGAGAACTCTTTAATTTCCAAACCCACACCTCTCTCAAGATAAGGTTGTTATCAACAAATCTAGTTATAACCTCTCACCTGCTGAGAAGAACATTCTCTCCAGAGGCGTCAATTTCATTTTGTCGCCGAGATCTATTCCAAAAGAATTATTACATTACTTACCAAGATTGAGAAGGCTGCATCACCTATTCAGAATGACAGGCTATTAAACATCTTCAGAATAATAAAGACATTATTCTTCTTCTGGCAGATAAAGGAAATGCTACAGTTGTTCTCAACACAGCAGATTATCACAATAAGATACTAGATTTGTGACAAACTGACACTTATTCTATTCTAGAAAGAGATCCTAGTAGAGAACTTCATAACTGCACAAACAATCTTTTGTGAACTACAAAATGGAATTGCCTTGATGTTTACGTCTTCTGGGCAATTCCACTGATCCCTTGTCTATATGGATTACCTAAAGTCCATAAGGAGAATGTCCTATAGTTAAAGGTATTGATTCTCCAATGTACAACCGTTCTAAATATCTTGCCACTTCTCTGAAATGTTTCTCTGGCAAATCTTCATCCTTTATCAAAAACTCAACAGATTTTGTCTCCAGCCTTAAGGATATCACCATCAAAGACACAGAAATCATAGCCAGTTTTGATAACATTTGTAAATAAGGCCAGTTTCCTTATTTACAAGTTTCAAGCTTCTTTCACTATTAAAAGACAAGTATCTAAGAAGATCTTAGCCTTATTGACACACTGTGTTAATTCCAGATACTTCAAATTCGGGGCTAGCTATGGGAAACCCTTTATATCCAGTACTCGCTAACATCTACCTGGAAGATTTTGAAGAAAAGGCTATCTATCTCATCCTTCCCTTTAAAATCAAAGATTTGGAAACATTGTATTGATGACATCTTTTTAATTTAGGAACATGGCCTTGAATCCCTCTGGAACTTCCATGACCACCTGAATAATATACATCCTAACATAACGTTTACAGTGGAGTTGGAAGTCAGTGGTTCTCTGTCTTTTCTGGATGTCAAACTATCCCATTCAGCAGATAAATTTAAGATTTCTATTTACAGAAAACCTACCCATATGGACAGGTATCTATCCATATCACACTCACTCCCACCACTATCCTCCACAGAAATTCGGGATTATTTCTACACTTAGACATCTGGCTCACTCTCGCTTCTTTCTTCTTCGTAGAAAGAAGCAAGACATGTCAACTAAATGGCTATTCAATGAAGACTATCAACAAACTCATGTTCAATCCTCTCCCTCGCCACAATGAAGATACAATTTTTAAAGGGAACTTTTCCATTCCTTAATCAGCTCTGTCATACCAAAATTGGCGAAAATTCTAAGAAAATATGACATATGGACTCGCTTCACAACACTACCAAAACTATGTTCCCTTTTAAGTCGGCTGAAGACTAGACATAACAACCTCAAATATCCTGGCGTCCACCAGATTTTCTTCAATTGTGGTAAATCATACTTTGGCCAGATGGAAAAATCAATTGAACTTCACATTAAGGAACATCAAAGAGACATAAATTACAATAGGACACAAGCCAGTGCTTTATCTAGCCATGTTTTGTTTTCTGCAAATTCCAACAAAGAAGGGCTCATACAGCCAGTTCTCTGGGAAAAGTCAAATAACATTCATCGTTGTTATGACGAAATAGAAAGGAAAATAATAGAATCAAAAGAAATTATCCTTAACCCTGTACATAACAACAGTAATCTTAGTTACAACTTGTCAGATTGTCACTGTTCTGCTCTCCAGTATTGGCATGCTCGAGATCTTAAACAAATGTGTATGTCTAATAATACAGTTAGAGAGAGTTCTTCTTTTTTAAACTCATCAAGGCTTGAACCTTAACAGTTATTTACTAATGCTTTTTTGTACTGTTCAGAGCCAGTTCCTGTATGGTTATCTTGCTGGTTATTTCTATGTTTTTTGCTTGAAAAAGTCTGTGAAAGACGAAACTAGTTGTGCAAATAAAATCTGCTTTTATTTTTTAATTCTCAGTGTTCTAGTCATTAAATACTAAATAACACACACACACACACATATATGTGTGTGTGTGTGTGTGTGTTATTGCGATATTGCCAAAAATTATTGCGATCACTGAGACGTGGTTGACAGAAGGGGATATAACAACAGGAATAGAAGTCGCTGTGTATAGCATTTTTCGTCAGAATAGGAGGGGAAAGCGTGGTGGTGGGGTGCTGCTTATGATAAGTGATGACCTATGTCCTCTAAAAGTGGAGAATTTGGAAGGAAGTGAGACAAATGATTTTGAGAGCGTATGGTGTGAGGTAGAGGTAGGCAAGACAGGATATTTAGTGGGGTGTTGCTACAGACCCAGGAGCACAGAGGATGGGGACCAGGAGATGTTTAGACAGCTAAGTTTGGCAAGTGCAAGAAGAATGATTGTTATGGGAGATTTTAACTTCAGTAGTATAAATTGGAGAGAGGAAGATGCATGTAGCAATAGGGGAATGGAATTTCTAGAATTCTTGAGGGACAAATGTCTTAGGCAACATGTAACAAAGGGAACAAGAGGTTCAAAAGTTTTGGATTTGGTTATAGCATCAGAAGAGTTGATAATAACTGAGTTGACGTCTCTCCCACCAGTTGGAGAAAGCGACCATATGGTGTTGACTTGGAAAATGAATAGACACGCAGGAGTATCAAAGAGACGGGAACTTATGTGGAATAATAAGGCAGGTGATTATAATAGTCTTAGACGTCAACTTCGGGAAGTTTCATGGAGGGAGGAATTGGAAGGCCGGGATATCACCAGTGCGTGGGAAATTGTGAAAGAATATTTGTTATCAGCAATGGTAAGTTGTATACCACAAGTGAAAAAGAGGACGCAATTTGAAGTAAAGTGGATGACAAACAATATTAAACAGGAATTGCATGCGTAAAAGAGGCTATGGAAGAGATATAAGGAGACAGGTGAAGAGATGCATGAGGGATATAAGACACAGGCCAGAAGAGTGACTAGTGTGATAAGGAAAGCAAAACTGGAATATGAGAGGAGATTGGCCCTAAGATCCAAAGAAAATCCTAGGGAATTTTTTAGCTATGTGGCCAGTAGGAGGAGAAATGACTGTGGAAGAATGATATTGTGGGATAAAAATGAGAATAGAGTGACTGATGCAGAGGACATAGTGGAATTGTTCAATGAACACTTTATTGGAGTATTTCATCCTAGAGTAGTCAGTTTTAATGCTAGAGGGAAGGACTGGTTCGAGGTCTGGAGGTACAGGAGGAGAGTGTGTTTCAGATACTGAGTACTCTGGATGTCAGTAAAGCTGTGGGACTGGATGGTATTTCACCACGAGTTTTGAGAGAATGTGCTAGGGAATTGACAGTACCTTTAACGTGGCTTTTCAATGAAAGTCTGGCTTTGGCAAAGGTGCCCAGGGAATGGAAGGAAGGTAAGATAGTGCCATTGCATAAGGGTGGTAACAGACTGGAAGTGTCTAATTATAGGCCAGTCTGTGTGTCATCAGTAGTTGTTAAGATCGTGGAGAAAGTAGTGAGGGACCGTATACAGCATTGGGCAGATGAGGGTAATGTTATCTGTGAGAATCAACGTGTATTTGTGAAAGGATGCTCTTGTTTTAGCAATATGCTAGCCTTTTATAATAAAGTTACAAGAACATTAGATGAGGGAAAGGCATATACTGCAATTTTCTTAGAGTTGGTGAAGGCATTTTGACAGGGTGCCACATGATAAGCTGATATTTAAGTTGCAGCACATGGATCTAGATGTCAGATTGGTCAACTGGATTCAGGATTGACTGTCTGATAGGTATCAGAGAGTTGTGTATGGTGGAGCAGTTTCCAGGAGGCAGAGGATTACAAGTGAGGTCCCACAGGGCTCAGTACTAGGACCTATATTGTTTAACCTTTATATCAATGACATGGCCAGTGGATTGCAGGGAGATATTCAGTTGTTTGCGGATGATGCGAAGCTGGGAAGGATTATTAATAATAGTGCAGATGTGGTAGCCCTGCAAGAGGATTTAAATAAGCTAGATAGATGGGCAAATGAATTTGGGTGTCAGTTTAATGCAGCAAAATGTAAGGTCTTCAGGTTTGGGAAACATCGATGGGATGCTGCATACTCTATGGGAGGAGTTATACTGGAGGAAGTAGGGGAGACAAGAGATCTGGGGTTGATGATTGATAGAAACCTGAAGTTTAGGGGACATATTGCAAAGGTGGTGAAGGTAACACAGGATTGCTGTTATTATTAGAAGGACACTGACCTGCAGAGATAAGAGGGTTATCATTCCGTTGTATATAAGTCTCTGATAAGACCATACTTGGACTATTGTTCTCAGATTTGGTCCCCAGGATTTGAAGGGGATAAATTAACTGTGGAAAGGATACAAAGACGGATGACAAAGATGGTTTCAGGACTGTACAAGGATAGTTATGAGGATCGGCTGAGAGAATGTGGACTGCAGAGTTTGGTGGATAGAAGAAGGAGAGGTGATATGATTGAGACTTTTAAACTGTTGAGATGTGGTTACAGGGTTGACACCGGGGAGTTCTTTCGCTTGGTTGATCAGCGGGAAGGAGTGATGACAAGAGGCCATCCCTGGAAGTTACGAAAGGAAACTGTGAGCAAGAGGGTAAGGAGTGGTTTCTTTGTGTGGAGGGTGGTTGAGCCGTGGAATGCATTGCCTGATGGAGTGGTGGGAGCGAGAACGGTCAGTGAGTTTAAAGAGTGGTATGATAGACTTTGTGTTTCTCAGGGGGGGGATCTCCCCTCGATGAGTCTTGACAGACTTTATGTCTTAGGAAGGACCTCCCTCGTAGAGTCTTTTGACTCCTTGGAGGCCTGAATAATAATAATAATAATAATATATATATATATATATATATATATATTTATGCTCTGTGATACTCATATAGTGTAGGGAAATGTTAAATTATAAGATAAAATTTGTGTGACCACTATAAACAGATTACATGTTAGCTATTTATTGAAAGTTGTTAGTTGTTTAGGCACAATTTTTAATTTAGATTGGCAGTTAAATACTAACAGAGAGAACCGAATAAGGATAAGATGATCAGAAGCCAGTTAAATAAATGTATATGGAATAAGAAAGAAATCAGTCAAAAGACCAAGCTAGCAGTATACAGTTGTAACAGTGTACAAATCAGTTTTTATGATATGGATTCCTGGAGAATTGGGTTAGGTATAAAGAGTTTAAGTATTGGGAATCACAGATACTTGAGATCAGTGCAGGAGCGTATATTAAAAATGAAGACAGCAGAAAAGAATTTGACATTAGCTCTTCTTACACATTTATGAACAGAACAGGCAATTATTTTAAGGTGCTTTTTTTTTTTTTGCAAAAGTGGCAAAAAAAAAAAATCCCAAGGTCAAAGGCTGATGCAGTTAAGAGTACTTTAGAAGATCAAATTGTAATCAAAATTGTAAAAGATGATCATATCAGACCTAACAAGTAACAGACCAGTTAGGGAAAAAAACGTTGATTGGAAATTAGTTATGAAATAGTAACTGTGTTGGACTATTATAATATCCACTGCACAACTGTAGGTATGCACCAAAAAATAATGATGATAATAGTAAATGCATACAGAAATAAGATAAAAATCATATTATGTTGAGGAGAGAGAGGGGAAAAAATGTAAATTGAATTATAAATTGAATCAAGTTTAGTGCAGTGGAAGTAGTGCTACTATATGTTACTCATTATTTACTTATTAATTAATGGAGGACACTAGGAGCCAACTCTGTGACAGACATTTTATTCTAATGATTGCATCTGAGACAAGAGTCTCTTTGAGAAAAAGGCAGCATTTAGTTGCTTGTTTATTTTTTGCCATTAATTTCAGTTATCATTAGAGCAGGTACAATGTAGACTTCATTAGAAATTATAAGAATTGGAACCTCACAGATAAACTTCTTTATCTGTGAAGGTCCAATGAATACTTTAAAAAAAATTAAATATTGCTCTAGCCTATATCTTCAGAATGAACACTGAATTATTTGGATGAATTTTGTACCATTTCCTATGGTTTTTATAAATCTGTTGGTCTTTAATGATGCTAGCTGAAATTATTTGCAAAATATAAACAAGTAATCGAATGTTATTTTAGATTTAATCTATGTTTTCTTCTGTCAAAGAAATACATTGCTTTATTCTAGGTAGTTAAATATTACTGAATAACTTGATTGTATTCAGCTAGATTGTTAAAATATAAAGATACAAAAATATTTAATCATTTGATTATTTAACAAAGAATATAATAAAGTAAACTACGTTATTAAAAACTTTGTAACTATTAAACTTGAGTGAGCATTCAGCACTTGTTATTAGGACAACTGTTTTGTTTACAGCTTTGTCAAAGTTTTGCTTTTTAGTTTATAAATAAAATAATAGACACAATTCCATCCTAATTTTCTTGTAGAGCTGCAGTGTGAACATCCAAGTTTATGGAAAATCAAACATGATACTGGCTCCTGTGCCTTTGTGATTTGTAGACTCCAGGGCAGCAACCCACTTTTACCCCTACCTCCCAAATCTCACTGTTTCAGTTAGTAAGCAAACTCATTTATATAACTTACATATAAGGGTTAAAATAATTAAAGAATTAGAATTTATCTTAATACCTCCATTAATTTCATTTCTGGAGCATTGTGTTAAAATTCTTGTAACAGCACTGATTTTGTATTGTATTTAATCCTTAGCAATTGCAGGATCTAATGGTTAGATAATCCAGAAGCTGATTCCAGACATATTTTTTTGCCACTTTAGGCATCCACAAGATGCAGGAGGTGGTCTCACACCAGTCAATGAAAATTGTCTAATATTATTAGATAGTTTCATTAAATTTGATTTCATTTTTACAATATCATTTTAGTATGATTTACACTACCATTCTCAATGGGGAAATCATAACAGATTAACAATAGTTTGCACAAATAAACCAATCCTCTCAAATTGCCAGGAAACTGAAAAAACTAATTTTTAAATTAATTTTGTTATCAATCATACAAATAATTGAATAAGAGTCTTCCATTTGCAGTGTCAATGCTTGCCAGTGTCCTACTATATATACCACAGGAAGGTAAGGATGACTTGACTGTGAGAAGCTATATGTTGCACATTGACAGCCCTATGAATGTTATATTGTTTTTACATGTTTATTTTTTTTAGCTGATGTATGTTATCATACCATAATATTAAAAACTAAAAGTAGACTACATGGTTATGATATTTATGTTATTTTGGATTTCAACCAAAGCAACAAAAGCTGTGAGGTAAGTGTATTATGTCTGTTAATTTCATATGTTGTTCTGGCTAGTTTGTCTGTTTTGTTGAATGAAAAACCTGAGTTTCTAGGAGAAAAACCTCCACTTCCGTATGAGATCAGCTAACTTACCTTCAATGGCAAAGCCCTTATAAAGGTTACATTTTGGAAAATTACGGAGACATCTACCATGTTTGAGTAAAACTTTAGTTTAATAAAGGTCAATGAAGGTCTTTATATCAAAGTTTAATAAACTTTGATATAAAGGCTGACATTTCAACCTTTATATCAACGTCATCTTCTGGAGCATATAAAGGTAACCCTCGTATAGCGTGGATGTTAGGTTCCTCAGAAACGGCGTGTTATATAAATCGTGTTAGACGAAACTTAGATCACATAGAAAAAGTAGGGTTAGGTTCTGAAATCGTTTTTTTTTTAAATTATATAAACAACAATGACATATCCAACAAAAACAATATTTTTATTTAATTCAGGTAATGCATGTACATTAAGAATACATAAACTATGAGACAAATACGTAGTATAAAATTATAAAAATTACAAATTGTACATAAATTTCATTGCACATAATGCATAAATGTTTTAGACGCAATAAAATAAAGTGCATATTTTAATCGTCATCACTGTCTTCAGAAATAACATTTCGTACATGTTCTTTAAGTGGCCGGAGGTCGTCACCACTTGAAATCTCTTGGATATCATTTGTATAATTCTCATATGTATGTAACTCACCAGAAAATAAACTGCTCAGCTTGAGATTAACACACCTATGATTTTAAATGCGCTTTCCTGACAGAAAATGAAGACAATTTTCAGCAATAAACACTTTATACAGTAAACTCTAGATGGCAAACCTATGGCACCCGTGCTAGAGGTGGCACGTCTGAGAATTTTGCTGACATTTCAACGATTTACAGGTGATATCCTTTTATACTCTTATAAGTTATTCAAGTTTTTTTTTTAATTGTTACAATACGTACAAGCCGAATTTTGTTTTACACAAGACAGCAGCTATAAAGGCGTGCATATGATTGGTGTGGTATTAACAAATGATCGCATGACCCAAAGACAAAAGCAACCAAAAAGTTTTGAGTTGAAATGCTAATTCTCTTCAATCGAATTCCATAACATCTGAAAATGTCATAACAACATTCACTATTAGTTTTAGCACATTCACAACAGGGTGTCATTTATCGTTCTGATGGAACTTCTCATTACTGACTGGCTCAACTCGCACAAAAAGCCATAAAATTCAACCTTGGTTGAATTTTATGGCTTTTTGTTTGCATTTGAGGTGGCAGACGAAGTCACACATTCATTATATGGCATGTTTCAATTCTTGGTAGTCTTTTATTTTAAGTTAGCCTTTGTGATCTGTCACAATGACATCGAGAATTTCAAATGCAATAAAACAAACACTTATTTCATAATTGAAAAATTGGACAATAGTTTTTAGTTAGATACTGTGTTTCAGTGCAACATATTGTGGTTTTGCTTAAGTCTGTACAGCATAGTTTCTGTGAGAGGGGACGTGTGATTTATTACTTAGCGCCGTTTTTATTCCATCTGTCTTTAATTGCACTATTTGTTGAGAATGACACAGACTGCAAAAGTCTCTGTACAGTACCTTATTCTGTGATGCAATAAAACTAAATTCGATACTTATAACTACTTGCGCGATATGGGCAGACAAATTTAACGAAGATAAAATTTGATTTTTAAGTCCCGTGGTGAAAAATATGAAAAAGTAAAATAAAGGGTTACTAGAAATTGTAGACCGCGTTATATCGAAACTGCGTTGAACAAGGGATGCTACGATTTGTATACCGCGTTGTATAAGTACCACATTATACGATGGTTACCTGTATATTATACAGAGAAACAAGCTGCATTAGAATCTACATGGTTTGTTAAAGTTACTGACCAACCATTACAAGAATTATTGGCCTGACCTCTGGTGAAAAAATAAAAAAAAAACCTTACTACATCATGTAAGGTTACTTACTACTTTTTTTTTTTTTTCACCAGAGGTCAGGCCAATAATTGTTGTAATGGTTGGTCAGTAACTTTAACAAACCATGTTGATTGTAGTACAGCTTGTTTCTCTGTATATAGTATACATGCTCCAGAAGATGACCTTGATATAAAGGTCGAAACGTTGAATGTGGATTTTGGTTTATATTAAACTAAAGTTTTACTCAAACACGGTAGTTGTCTCCATAATTTTCCAAAATGTATTCGGATCACCGTGTAAGCCTTAAAAGAAAGGACCCTTATAAAGGTTGTTTCATCTTGCAGGATTTGAAAACTATTTTTTTTTTTTTTCAATTTTAATACTGACTAAGCTATGGTGCTATATGAACAGTGCATGCCAAAACATATTATGATCATAGAACTATATAATTGTCCACAAGAAGTAAAAAGACAACATAGCTTCTAATACATCCAGAAACACCAAGAATATATGGAGCACCCAAGGTGCATGAAACAGAAGTTCAGCCCAGAGACCACCTGTTTGTTCTGTATGTGAGCAAAACAACTGACATAACAAATTCACAATACTTCACTGAAAAAAATCTAATTATGTACTTGTATGAAAATTATGAGGACTTGTCACAAAAATAAATGATGCAGAAAAGGCTCATAGATTTTATTACAAAGATTAGATGAACTTCCACATGTTTCACTGTCCACTTTGTTGACAGCACTGTCAGGCACTAGAGAACATACAGAAAGATCTGAACACTTAACTATTGTTGTTGTTTTTTTAAATGAAAGAAATTGATAATGTAATAGCTAATCATTATGTCATTAGATACGTATAGTCTGTGTACTGTTGCATAAAGTCCCTAGGTTGTTATTGGCAAAATAGAGATCTTGTAAAGAAACGCATGGAACAGGAAAGAGAAAAGTACTCTCACTGCATGTCTTCTCTGAATATGATATTCAGAGAAGATTGGCCTTCATTTCCAAGCCATAATACTTACAAGACCTTTTTTTGCTAGAATGTTCAAGGAGTCTTCTGAAGTAATTCACACAGTGCCTTGAACAGAAACGAGGGCATTATACTTCACATGTGGAAATCTGTTATTTGTTTGTGTAATATGTAAGACCTCTATTATGCCAGTAACTACCTATGGACTTTATTCAATGTTACATAGATAAATTCATGATGTTTTTGGACTTGTCACAACAACATAATCGCATGTTTAGCTATTATGTTATCACTTTCTTGAATTAAAAACAATGGTTAAATTTTCAGGTCTTTTTATATATTCTCTAGTGCTTTTCCTAACAATTGGATAGCAAAGTATGCCAACGTTCATCTAATATTTGTATTGAAATCTATAGGCCTTACCCCACATTATTTCTTTTTAAACCTAATCATGATTTTCAAAGCCAGAAGCCATGGATGTGATCATAAGTCTAAATGCAGTAAGTATTCAAACATCTCCAGAGATGAGACTATAAACAAACTTTTCAAGATCTCTTTTCTCTGGCTGTATTGCCTAATAATACCCCTACCTCAAATTTCAGGTAGGGGTATTATTAGGCAATATAACTGCCTAATCTTGAATGGTCTGCCTAATATAATTATTAGGCAAACCATTCAAGAGAAATTAGACAAAAGGAACACAGAAAAGACATTGAGAAAGAAGGACTCATAAATCTTGATTGACTTTCCATACCATGAAAGAAAAGCATACTATTATTTATACAGAGAGAGAAAAAAAATTCTTTATTTTCTACAAAGGCTGGGCTGCAGAGGTGATATGCCCTTCAAATAAAAAAACCCAGCATTATTTTCAACATGTGCAGCCTTGGTTAAAAAAAAACTCTGCTTTATTATTATTATTATTATTATTATTACGTGACACCTCCAGGGAGTCCAAAGACTCATTGAGGGAGGGCACCTACTCTACATCTCTCTGTCTCCACCACTCAATCCACCAACTACAACTAACCACAACTACACCAACGCCATCCACCACTAGTATTTCTACAGACAATCGCAATCATCCATGCCATCATAGCAGGATTCGAACCCGCAGCCTTTTGGCTGGAGAGCAGATATGCTAACTGCTCGGTCAACCAGGCCGGCATAGACGTGATACAAAAGACAATAGGCGCAAGTTCAACAATGAACATGGCATGTTGCATAGTAATTTGCAATTATAATTAAATGAACTAGTAAAATTTAATGAGCAGTATGTTTTTGTTCTTTTTTTTTTGCATAACTTAAGTTTGTAATTAAGTTTCTTGTATTTGTAACATTCTAGTTTGTAAGCAGATTTCTGAAAAAAACTGAACATAGTATCAGCAAAACTAGTCAATAGGAATAAACAAATTGTGTAGATATATCAAGGAGCATATTTCATATTTATGAACAGTGACTATAAAGCCTTCATATGTTAATATGAAAAATCATAACATTATTTGCTGTCATATCAAGCTTTTAATCAAGATTTTACCATGATCTTGATTTGAAAACTAATACTGTATAAGAATTAACTTTTCTTGACAACTTGAATGGACTAGGTTCATTCTGAACACTTTGATTTTATTATGTATGCATTGAATGATGGCTTGATTGGCAGAGTGTTTGCTCTTCAACAGACTGGTCGCCAGTCTGTTCAAGAGCTAACTTAATGTACTTAATGGAAATAAAAACCATCACCCTTCTTGAGAGAAATCTGAAGTGCCTTGAAAAAAGTACTATGACTGCAGAGCCAAGTTTCTGGATTATCTAATCTGTAAATCCACCATATTACTGATGTACAATAGGTTTATATCCTTTTTGTGCTAAATGTTTCCATAATTTCACTCGACATCAGCAGATGCCATACTCTGTACCTCAGTCATGCCTGCACCATACAAATTCTTACCAAGTGGTCCAGTTATAAGCTTTCTTGAGGCTTCAACTCTCTGATGGTCTACCACTTACTATTTTTGCAGGAACTTGACCATGTATAACCGTTCTGAAAAAGTCCTCCTTCCATTCTTTGTATGTGCTCAAAAAGTATTTTAACTTTCTTCTCTCACTTTTCTTAAGGCGTTCTATGGATTCTTCTGAGAACCCATTAATTTGTCTCCTTTTCAATGTATGAGATCTTCAACAGTCTCCTGTAAAATATCAAAAAAGTAGCTGTCTTTTCCTGTCAGACTTCTGTAGGTTTTGAAAAAGTAGTTACTGCAATTACAGCAGAGTGCTGTATCATCACCATATCTAATTGCTTACCCATCTGCCACCTAATTTAATTCTTGGCTTCAGCCATTCAGTGCTATATGAATGATCCTCAGCCAGAAGCCAATCAGTTTTTCCAACACCTATTTTTTTTAAATTTAATATCTTACCATGGCTTCTTGCTCACTCTACAAATTAGCTATAAGTCTGATAATGTGTCAAGAAAAATCCATTACTTTCATTACCTCTCACAATTTCACACAGTCAAAGTGAAGCATTTTACCAAAGAAACGTGCTTATATCTTTATCAGTATATATGAAATACTCTTATTACTCCATCTCCTGTAGCCTTAAGTAACTCTGACTCATGAGGTGAATGCAAGTCTTGAAATTCACACTTGCTCTTGTTATCATTCAGGAAGTGAGAGGGGGTGATTGAAGTCTTATTAGCGGAATAATGAATTACTTACTAATTAAAACTATATATTTAGAAATTTATGTGCATTTAATCATACAAATACAACATTTATTTTACAAATGATATTCTATCTTTTTCAAGTTAGCTACTTGAATACAAATTCTACCCTATGGTTCTTCTTTATGAGCCATCGTCATAAAAAGTTGGTTGTAACTTAATTTTCCTAAGCAACATGCACACTTGTAAAGGCTGGCTGAAGCTCACTGGCTAGAGCTACTTTGATTGCGTATGGCCTGTGTTTAAGACGACATGAAGGGAGTGGAAATGGCTATGCGCGTGCATGAAATAACAGTGCTGCAGTGAGGACCTGGAAGCTCCCACAACCGAGCAAGCCAAAGTAGCTTTGACTAGATGAGCAAGTATCGGCCTTCGATACACAACACAAAGCTCGATTATTGCCATGCAAGCTTAAAACATCTTCTGTCTACAAAAATAAAAGCCTAAATGGAATGCTTATGCATGCATTTATTAACAAATAAATATTACTTCTTTCTCAAGTAATGACTTGTGCAGCAAGCATGGAGAATTCTCCCCTGCTCTGACTGGGGCTTTATTAACAACAATAAATAATAAGTTATTAAGCTCATTAACTGCACTTTCAACCTCAGGCCTGAGTGAAGAGGATTCCAACTCGAGATCTCCCCCAAGAGAGGATCTCTTCCAAATGTTCCTAATTATCTTTACTGTATATTCCCTCACAGTGCTGCTCCTCTGTTTTTCATCTGCAGTTCCTTCTGTTTCTCTTGTCAACAATTTGAGTACAAATTGCTTTATTTTCTTCACTCAAGACTCCAGGTATACAACCTACCAAGCTGTCGATGCTTTTTTTTTTTAAATATCTCTCATGCACTACTGACTTTGCTTTCTTTATCCATTATACTGCTGCAAGCTACTTTCTAAGCTTGTGATAGTTGCCTGCTTTGTAATTCCACATAAATATCCTTCTGCCTTGATACCTTTATATGCCTGTTCATCCACGTCAGCACCATATTGTCACTTTTGCCAACTGGGGGCAAGTATGACATCTGTTACAATCAGATCCTCTGATTGATTATTCTTCTATTAGTACTACTCCATTCCCATCTTTGGTAACATTCAGTTTAGGATTAAACTTGCAAACTAACCTGAACACCATTTTTTTTTTTAATGGTTTCTCATCTGGAACTACCTCATCACATATTTTAACATATCTAAAATTTTCCTTGTCCTCCCTGATGTGTTTTCTGACATTTCTGTATAATCTCATATATTCTTCAGTCTATGTCTCGCTTTGGTTCTGCAACTTCCTCCTATTAATCAGATCCCTTCTTGATTCCACAATCCATGTGTCTATTGATTTGCTAATTGAACCAAGCTATTTCTTGGCTGTATCCTGTATTGTAACCAATACAATGTGTTCTCATCATCAGTCTCCTGTGTACCTGGCTGGACAAAGTTAGTGTCTCTGCTCTCCCACCCACAGGTTGCAGGCTTGAATCCTGCTGCAGGCATAGATGTTTATGATTGTCTTTCCTTGTGCACTGGTATAACCTTTGATATGGGACAATATGACCTTTGCTGTCCTTGCCTTGCATTTAAAACCATAAATCATTATTATCATCATCCTTGGTCTCCAGATGAGTATCTATGAGTATCAACCCTTTCTGCAGTTTCGTCTGTAAACCCTCTGGGAATTACTTTGACATCCAGTCTAAGTTCTAAGTTGGATAGAACTGACTTGGAAGGTTTGGAGACTCTGTCTTACTTTGGCTCTTACTAGTTGATTGTCTTTGCCACAGTTTGCACATCAGATATGTTTGTCTTTCACTACTGCAATACCAGAATGTAATTAGTTTGGTGCCTTGACTTATCAGTGTTTGATGTCCAAGTATAGTTATGCCATAGGTGCTTCTGGCATCAGGTATTAGTAATAACTAATTTGTTTGCATAAGCAAATTCCAGCAGTCTTTCACATGGGTGTTATGTTCTTCCAAACAATACCTGACATGCTCAGGCCGAATTATTTTATTACTTTTGCAGTAAACTCACGTAGAATGAAGAGAACATCTCTCCTTGACAGGCAGTCCAAAACAATCTCTAGGTTTCATCACACTCTCTTCATCAGGCCTATTGCCTGACCTTTCCTCAGCACCACAGCTACTCCATGGAGCTTTGAATCTCCCCCCCTCAGATAAACAACTAGTTCACCAGCCTGCATTCTGAAATTAAAAACCATTTCATTGGTTTTTAATTCCCGGGATGTCAATTCTCTATCTCTCCATCTCTGCAGACAATGTCAACAGTACCCATCAGAAGCACAAGACATTCCATGTACCTATGTAAAGTTCATCTCTGAGGTTAATTTAGGGTCTTTTGTATACTTCTTGAACAGGACTCTCTACCTAAGCTCTGAATGCAGCTCTGATACTAATGCAAACTCCAAGTTTTGAAGTGACAGTCGCTTCAAGAAGTAGGATTGAAGAAGCCTCTTATTTAGAATGGATGAAATATCCATTACCCTCCATTAATCCACAGCTTCTTACTTTGTTCTTTATTTGAAACAACCCTTGTAGGGCTTCCTTCATCCGACACCAGAGAGAGAGAGAAAGAGAGACATGCCTGGCAGGAGTGGGTTTTTCCTAGACTAACTTTCAGCATTACAATATTACTATAATATTGTAATGCTGAAATTGAAGTCGACATCATGAACTATTAAAGGAATATTTTTGAAGTGAAAGTAAAAGCAGCAGTAAGATAACTAAATTATAATTTTGCTTTAATAAATACCATTATTGATGTATATTATAAATAACATAAATACCATGCTGGTGGTGGGTTGTATGGTGTAGAGACTGTAATATAACTTCTCCTGTGATGGACAAAAATAATCATAAAAATAAAATCGCTCTTTCTTTTAAGGTTACACGGTGATCAGCATTCATATTTATGAACTTAGGGACACAAGACACACACGTGTTGAAAAGATTATTTTGCTGATTAATAATAAAATAATAACTTGATGTTTTGACCCCTGTATTGAGGTCATCATCAGAAGGATACATGTAAAAAAAAAAAAAAAAACACTTCACCAAGACTTCTTGTATTGAAGGTTGCAGATGGGTCCTCCACATTCTTGGAATGGTTAGACCATCATTTTTATTCAGATTCGGATCATGTTTGAGCATTTCACAAGCTTCCTTTAATTTCCGCTCAAACCATTATTTTGGAACTCTGCACCAAAACCTTGTTCGAGCAGAAATTTGAGGAAGCTTGTGAAATGCTCAAACATAATCTGAATAAAAATGATGGTCTAACTTCCGCTCAAACCATTATTTTGGAACACTGCACCAAAACCTGGTTCGAGCGGAAATTTGAGGAAGCTTGTGAAATGCTCAAACATAATCTGAATAAAAATGATGGTCTAACCATTCCAAGAATGTGGAGGACCCATCTGCAACCACAAGGAAAAATCTCTTTTTTTTTTTTTCCTCCCCTCCTTAACAATAGCAACCTGTACTGTACAAATCCAGAAGATAATCGTAATATAACAATATGAACTGTATAATTCCAGAAGAATCCTAGTATGTGAGGGCTTTATCAGAGTTTATTGTAGTTTTTATTGGTAATTTTTTTTTATCACTAGAGGGCAGGCTAAGAAAAAAAGATTAGTTAACCACGTAGATGTAATTTACCTGTACAGAGTGCAACAGCATGTAGCTTGTCTTATACACATGTATCCTTCTGGTGATGACCTCAATACAGGGGTTGAAACGTCAAGTTATTATTTTATTATTAATCAGTAAAATAATCTTTTCAACACATGTTTTGTGTCCCTAAATTCATAAATATGAATAATAATAAAATGTTATGATAGTTTAGATAAAGAAGTATTTTCAACAACATATTTGGGGCATTTTAATAGAAAAGTCATAAATTAATTTATTGCAAATATTCCGTATTAATCTGTATAATTTAATGTCAAAGGCATAAAATCATTGTATGATTTTATGTTTTGTATGATGTTTCACACCGGTGATTACTACCTGTGATTACAACTAACTGCAACTTTTTTCAACATTTAAAGTTTAAAAAAAAGTGCAATTATTTTTAGAAACAAATGAATGGAGCTATTTAAGAAATTTATGCCAGTCAAGTCAACTATGTGTAAAATTTCTATCATCATGGTATGTTTTAGTAACTAGTTGTAAGCTAGTTACATATGACCAATCTCAACTATACATCAATATTCTGAATGTTTTGCTAGCCTCCATAGCTTAGTTGATGTAGAAAAAGCCTTTTGGTTGGAAAGACGTGGGTTTGAATCCCATTTAGAACACAAAAAATCTTCATCCGGGCTTTTTAATTGAGGATGAGTTAGCTGGTGTCATATGGAGGTTGCCTGGTTTTTCATCCTGCAAACTAGTCCAATGAACACACATCTACAGACATAAAATACTTATCCTTTCGAGGGAGTGGAGGAATGACAAGGTTAGCTGCATTAAACTGCCTATAACCACTAATTAAGTAACCCAGCTAATTTCAGATAAGAAATGATGGATGGAGGGAAGTTTCTTAACTTCCTATACTACTGAATGGACATCGAGATTATAATCTTTGTACAATTATTAATACTAATCACAGCAAAGCTCGTTGTTTCAGGAGCATTCTGGAAGTCAAGTTAATTATTAAAATGTGTATATAGTTAAACAATTTAAGGACAGAAGTTAAAATTATAAATAAAAGATCTGTTTATGGTATATGCAAAATTAAAGTTGTAAAAATCCTTGATACTAACCATAATAAATATTGGCAGTAAAACTGAATGTTAGTGATACATTCAGTACAAACTGAGCAGATAGGATCTAGGAAATTTCAAGTCTTAAGACATTAGCTAAGAAATTTGAATGTGTAAACATTCCAAGGAGCATCTAAATGCAAACAGAAAGATTATCAGTGTGAACAAAATACCATAAATAATTCAAGCAAAGGTATCTCAACACATTAATTGAAAAGCTAACACTTAACCTTGGCATCGGAACATTATTCCAGTAGAGGATATTAAATGTTTATATTTATTTAATATTAAATAAGCAATGTTTGTACTTCAAAACTTTCAAAATCTAGCAAGTGATTAATAGCTTCAGAGGCTTTTTAACCCAAGATATAAGTTGGCTGTGCTTATGAATCTTTCTAAGTTATTGATTGGTTAAAAATTTAGAAAATTTCAATGTACAAATATTGTTACTTACCTGCTCTTCTTCTATTGAAAATTTTAAGCTTTTCTATTTGAAAATAAGGACTGTTAAACAATTATTTGAATGGCACTCTTTCAAATTTCAGCAGGCACCACATTGGACAAACCTGATCTAGAGTATAGATTAGATGCTGCTTGATCTAAACTTACTTTGCTCAGATTCTGCTATAAATTAATCTGCAAAGGCATGTTGCCACAGTTTTGTACTTTTGTTTATATTTGTTATTGTATTTTAACTAATAGTATAAAATAGAACTAAAACAAGAACTTTCGCTAACAAACTTTTCAAGTTAGATTGTTGAAATAATAATGAGATATGCTTTAGATATCTTAACCCTTTCAGTTCCATATAAATGTTCATGTATTTCTTAGGAAACAAGAAATATGATGCTTTTGTTAAACTTGTTTTAAAATTTGTTATATGAAAATATTAAAAATTATTACAGTTATTAAAATCCATTACAATGTCAAAGATAAAATCATAGAATTAAATTATTGCACCAGTGTTTTTCAAACTGATGCCTCAAGACGTAGCAGTTTCAAGTTATGTTTTTATTATAAAAAAAAAAAAAGTGTTAATTTTCTTGACAACTCAGACCATTGTTAACTTTCATATTCTTGCTTCCTGGTGATTCAGTATCAGCATTGCTACTACTGTGAATAGAATAGAATTTAAAAGGGAGTATGTAAATACAAGGATAAATTTATATTTCAATGTTAATTAGAATACTTTGCTCACAAAATTCTACTTGGTATAAATGAGATAATGAATTTATTGTAAATTCATCATCAAATATTATTTGCCAAGATTTTCATTCAGTAATAATGCCTATTTGGAAGTAGTGTGAAAGACATTTTAACAATGATATGCAAACCATGTCTCAATTTTCCAACTGATAGACCATAGGTCAAATCCCACCATGGCATTGATGTTTGTGAATGTTTTTAGATGATGGGTGATGTGAGACTACTATACACTGCTTACTGGAAGCATGAAATGGCTTGAAAAACTTCATGTTGAGTCTCTAGCCAAGTGTCATGGGTGGTCTAAGGAGTATGATACTAAGGAGCTATATCTTTTGTAACCTTTTGTAGGCGGAATTAACATAAAAAAATTTGCATATTTTCCTCAGTAGATAATCTTCATAATTCATAAAACTCTAAAATGCTTTTCATACATATTTCAGTTATCTAATGAATATTCTCGTAGACAAGCTTATATGTTGGTTATGCATTACTAAATCACTTAAGGAATTTAAAACGTAGATAAGAATATAAATTAAATTATTTAATATATAAATTAAATTTATTAAAGTGTAATTTAATTTATATTCTTATCTATGTTGTCAATTCCTTAAGTGATTTACTAATGCGTATTATTATTATGTTAATTACTGTTCTTCTATAATCATGTATGTGATATAACTTTTTAACTGCATTTTTTCACTGCCAAATGTCTTGGCATTGCATTTTCAGAATTGTGAGAATTGCTTTGTCTGCCTAAAGGCATATGTCAGCATTTCTCTTGATCTATTTTGTTTGTTTAAATTGTTATTTAAATTTTTTGCTTTGCTATTTTCATACATTTCTAACATTTGTGTTTTCATGCTTTGTTAACCATTTCACTTTACATTTGAATTTCTTAGGCATGTGAAATCATGATGTGAAATCTACTATGAATATAATTCAGTTTATTTCAAGCACTTTTTCTGTCTACATCTGCTATCTGGAGGAAAATATTTGTACTGGTGTGCATAGTGTCAAGCAATTTTCAAAAGGTCGAAACTGGTCTGGGTAGCAGCCCTTCCCATAATATATTACATTATACACATCTGAAAAGATGTGTGCTTTGCATTATGGGATACTAAGGCAGTTGATGTGAAGTCATTAGCCTCTATATACAAGTACACCCAAACATTGTTTGCTTACACTTGAATAAAGGTTTAAACCAAGAATATAATTTCTTGGCATCTTTAATTTAATTGTCAGAAGATGATTTATAGGGATATAGAATATAAGAGATATTGTATTTTCTGGAAGAGTGGAAGGACTATTGGGTGAGAGGTAATTATTACTGATGATAAAGAATTACAACAAAATTTAAGCAGGAGCAAGTAAAGGTTGTTCAGGAGGGACTATCTGGTATGAGATGGAGGATAGCAGGACAAAATACACAGGTGGTTGCTGCTTATAGGCTAGAGGATGAACAGAAAGATGGCATGCATTGGCAGATTATGAGAAATTCAAGTATGGAAAGAGAAAAAGGGTGGAAATGGAATTTATTCAGCTACTGAGAGATAATTATTTGGAACCATGTGATGGAGAGACCCAGGGTTTGGGTCTGCTTCCAATTGGGAAATGACATGCAGGTTGCTGATATGGAAATTTCAGTTAAGGAATATATGTAAAACTACAGAGCAACTAATGATGAAAAACTTGGGAGGCAGTGTAGAGCAGAACTACGAGCAGTGCTGTGGCATAAGAAAAGGGAAGGATCTCAGTAGTAGTGCATGTGAAATATCCTTGAGTTGTTTGATGGCGCAGTATCAGACTGCATATTCAAGATATCAGGCTGAATACCCACACAATCATGAGCATTAGCACAGGCAAGAAGAGTGACTAGTACAGTAAGAAGGCAAAATCTAATTATGAGAGGAACTTAGCTGAGCAGGCCAAAGGAAATCCAAAGAATTCTTTTGATATGTGGTGAGTTTATGAGAGAAAGAATTACTTTGAATGCAAGGCATATACAGGTGGAGATATCACAGTTGTTTGTAGCAGAGTTCAGTGTGAGATAGGAAATAAACTGCAGGGGCTTAACATATTGCAAAATACAGTGTTAAACTGCAGCACACGGGGATGGATATAGGGTTGGTGAGGTGGGTAGGAGGTCAGTTGATGGAGATATATCAGAGAGTAGTTTATTCAGGAGTTAGTCCAAAAGAAGGCCTGTACTAGGGCTGTGCATCAGGGTTCTGTTCTTGGACCGCTACTGTTTAATTTGTACATTAATGATATAGGTAGAGCAATAGTTAATACAGATTATGTATTAACTATTGTTTAAATTTTGCAGGATGATATGGATAAAATCGCAGACTGGGCAGAGAAGAATGGATGCCAATTTAATGTAGCAAAGTGTAAAGTTATGCATTTTAGAGTGAAAAGATTACCAGCTGTATACCGTGGAACTGTACTCCAGGAAATTGACAATGCCAGAGACTTGGGAGTGTTAGTGGATAGGAAGCTAAAGTTTAGAACACATAGCAAAAGTGGCTAAAGCAGCTTATCAGATTACTTGGTTACTGAAGAATGTTTTGACCAGCAGAGATAAGTAGGGTATTTTTCCTCTTTATCAAGCCTTGATAAGACCTGGCACCCAGATCTGGGTGCCAGGGTTTCTTGGTGATCAGGAGGAGGCAGAGAGGATCCAGAGGTGAGTGACCAAGACTGTAGCAGATCTGTGGAATGAACCTTAAGTACAGATTGAAGACTTGTGGATTACAAAAGCTGGTTGATAGGTGGAAAAGGAGTGATTGAGACATACAAATTACTGAGCGGTTTTTACAAGATTAATTCAGAGGAAATTTTTCAAAACAGGTCTGGTGGTGGGAGAACTAGGGGCCATCCATGGAAACTGAGTAAGAGTGCAGTTAGCAAGGGTGTTAGAACTAGGTTTTTTGTTTGGAGAGTAGTGAATGAGTGTAGGAATAGGTTGCCAGAGCTGTTGTAGATGCCATGACTGTGAATGAGTTTAAAGCAAAGTATGATAGATATTGTGCAAATGTTGGAAAGCTCTTGACATGATGTTTAGAGCCTCTCTTGACAAGTCTTAGGACTCCTTGGAGTAGCCCGTAATTATAATAATAATAATAAAACTGTGGAATTGGATGGAATATTTATTTGTGTGTTATGAAAATGTACTTCTGACCAAGCTGTTTAATTGAAGTCTCTGCTTTGACAAGGTCATGAAGGAATGAAAAGAAAACAAGATGATTTTTCACATAAAGGAGGCTCCAAGACTGAAGCAGCAAATTATAGATCAGTTATCTTATCCAGAGTAGTGGCTTAGATTTTGAAAAAGTGGGATAAGGGTAAAATTCGGGAATAGGTAAATAGAAATGATACTCTCTGGAGTCAGCAAAGTCAACATGGCTTTTGTTGGCTTTGTAGAGCTAGGGCTCTACCTTTGCAATCAGTAATATAGTCACTTTTTATAATAAAGAGACAGTTGAGTTGGATAAAGGAATTTGGCTATACCATGATACTGCTGCACTCTGTAGAGGCATTTGACAGAATACCACATGAAAATCTATTATGTAAATTAGAGAAAATAGGAATGGATGTGAAGTGGGTAGCTGACAGATATTTGCAGTATGTGGCAGAGTAGAATCCAGGAGAATAGGAATATGTGGTGCACCACAGGGAGTAGTCTATATTCAGAGGTCCAATTTTTTGCTGATGTACAAAGCTGGGGAAGAGTATATAATCAATAAAGGTGATGTAAAGATCCTGCAGGATGATTCTTGCATGCAATATATGAGGTATGCACTTTGGGATGAAAGATTACATGCTATGCAATAGCATTCATAGAACTGGGATGCAGAAAATTGATAAGTCTCAAAATTTGGAGTAATAGTGGATAGGGATTTAAAGTTCAGAGGATGTACTGCAAAATTGGACAAAACAGCTCACTGGATTACTGAATGAGGAGGTTATTATTCTTCTTTATAAGGCTTGGATAAAGTCACATCTTGATTACTGTGCAAAGATGTGACTAGTTTTGTTTTTGTTATGAAACGATTGTGAAGGAGATCCAGGGATGAGCGACAGAGATTGATGGCATGCTCCCTATGAAGATAAAGATCTGTGGCCTGCAAAGTTTGCTTTGAATGGGGGAAAAGAGGAGACATGATAAAAATGTAAGTCACCAAAGGGGTGTTTATAAGACTGATACAGAAGTTTTTCAGTACATGACCAGTAGAGAGAGAGAGAGAAACAAGGGATCACCTGTAGGACTTGTGTAAGAGTTTAAAGAAATTTATAGTAGTTATCATGTGAATAATGGTTAGTGTGGGCTCCTTGCAGTGAGTTTCACACTCCATGGAAATTTCTATATAATAATAATAACTATTATTATTATATGGAACAGCTTTACATGTATTGCATGGTTTTATGAAAGGTAGGTCCTGTGGAATTGCCTTACATTTTATAATAGAGAGATAGCAGAATTAGATAAGGGAAATGGCTATACTATAATACTGCTGAATTCACAAAGGCATTATACAGTATCACATGGGGAAACTGTTACATAAGTTGTTACATTTGTCAGTATATGACAAATAGAGAACCAGTGGTCACTCGTGGAAGTTTTGTAAGAGTGTGTGGATTAAGATTTTTTGCTTGGAGATTTGGTGTATGAGTGGAATGGATTTCTGGAAGTAGAATGATTTAAGGGAGATATATTCAGTTGTTTACTGTTTATGCAAAACTGGAGAGGACATTAGTTGATAATGGTGATGTAGATATTCTGCACAATGATTTAAATAAATTGGCATTGTGGATAAAGGATAATGGTTGTCAATATAATGTTACAAAATGTAAGGTTATGCATTCTGAGATGAAAATATTACATATTTTATATCTGATGCTATGATACAATATGATACAAAGGAAACTGACATGGTTAATGATCTTGGAGTGATGACAGAGTTTTAGTTCAGAGGATATATGGCAAAAGTTGGAAAATTAGGTCAAAGGATTACTTGGATATTGAAGAATGCATTGACAAAGATAGAGAAGTTGTTTTCCCTCTTTATAAGGCTATGATTCAATCACATATTGACTACCGTACACAAATTTGGTAGCCTAGGTTTCTTAGGAAGCAGGAGGTGGTTGAGAGGATCTAAAGCCAATAAACCAAGATGGTGACAGGTCTGTGGAATGCTCACTATGAGGACAGATTGAATGTGTGGGTTGCAAAGTTTAGTTAATAGGTTGAAAGAGGAGACATGATAGAAACTTATAAGTTACTAGAGGGGTTCCATAAGATTGACATAAAAGAAAATTTTCAATATATGACAAATAGAGAACTGGAGGGGCGGACACTCTTGGAAGTTTTGTAAAAATGTGGTTTGTAAGAGTGTGTGGACTAGATTTTTTGCTTGGAGAGTGGTTTTAATTTATTTGCGTGAGGATCCCCTGTTCCTCAACTATCCCTTTAGACTGGTTGAGACCAGCTAACTCACCTTTAGTTGAAAGAGACCAGATAAAGGTTCCTCGCATCATGGACGGGAATTGAACACAGGTCTTTCCGACCAAAGAGCTTCGCCTATACTGACTGAGCTATGGAGGCTCTTGGAAAGTGGTGAATGAATGGAATCAAAATAACAGTGAATATGTTTAAAGTGAGGTATGTAATAGGTAATGTATGTATAAAGTTTAGTGTAAGGCTTTTGTAGTGAGTCAGCAGACTCCATAGAGATATTCATATAAGAAATTAAAGCAAGTGTTCTGCTATTGGGTGGGGGAATCTTTTCTACAGCATGATATAATTTTATATTTTACACAGATAATAATTCTCCCTCAGTCCGAAACAGTGGAGACAATGATTTTCATTAAGTGAATTGATTTTATTAGCTAGCCTTTTCTACATAAATAAACAGTGAAATAAAATCTAAATTGCTCTCTCTCTCACAACACACACACACACACAAAAATATATTAAGGTAGTAAGTTTCTTGGAAGTTTATGGATTCATGGTCCTGAAAGGGTTAACATAATATAAACATGTTCATAATTAGATTATAAACAGAATTCCTAGATAGCAAGATGAATTTTGTTTTGGCATGTATATATTTTGATATCCTACAAAGATGCAGCTTTCATGAGCTTGTAATTTACTATGAAATGAAAGCATACTTTAAAAATACTTTTGTGAACTTCTTATAATGGATTGATATTTTTGAGAAATGAGATTGTAATACTTCATTTTTACATCTACAAAGAAAAAGGTGGTACTCAAATTGCAAGTTTTAATATTATATCATTATCAATGTTGTGATTTCACTTTTTGTTTCTATCTTTAGAACTTTAGTTTATACATTGCCAATAGTAAAAGATTTATAGCAAATTTATATTTGTCGATACTTTTTACTTTAAAATTGGTAAATTATATGTCACTTTAATATGTATATTATCAGGTAACATTGTGAAGTAACTGCGTGATATCATGCAGTAACTGGTTAACATTTCAAAGCAAGTAACGCTTTGAGATGTTCATTTCATGATTAGAGTTTTCCAAAATGGGATCAAAATCTGGTGATATATATTTGGTGCCATATATGTATATAGTGTTTATAGAAAATATAGTAATTTTCCACATAGGTAGGTATGATCAGAAAGGCTGATAAAATTGTCTTTTATGATTTTTATGGTTATTATTTTATTTTGCTATAGTTCAGAGTTAATATTTCTATAAATAAACAAATAAAGGGAAATGAATTTCATATAATGCAATATTTATGTGCCAAATTTTCATCTGTTTAAATAATTAACAGTTTTTATAAATTGTACTCTGAAAATAACATTTTTTGTCACTTCTAAGCTCATTATGATAGACATGGTGCTGGTTGAGTAGGCCTCCTATGATGAGTTTGTTAACTTCATGGAGGATACCAAAATAATAATAATAATATTAAAGATTACAATTATTGCTTTTATAATTGCTAATTTATACTAATTAGCATGCATTGGATACTATATTTTCTACAAGGAAAAAACTTGCATATTCTTCTCTTGAGACACAGTAATCTAATTCATTCTAAAAATTCACTACAAAAATTAGTAATAGTTATCAATCAGTATATATGTTAAATATTCTTGGAGAAAACTCCTATCCTATATTTATGTATTACACATATAATTCTCTGGCATATATTTTGTATAATCTATAATATTTGATAAAGGAAATATTGAAGTATGTAAATTAATATTATATTTAAAACAAAGGTAAGCCTTCAATTAAATTGTCTCCTCCATTATTATTTTTCTTTTTGTGTATTGTTAGAAATTCTAACAGTCATAATTTGTGTTTTGTTTCTCATCCAGTTATATTTCACTGGAGTTATTAAATTTCATGTGAAGTATAAGATAAAGTAATGATGTACAAAACTATGTACAGTTATTTCAGCAAAACATTGATAAAATGCAGTTCAGTTTACTATGGTGACGTGTCATTACTGAAATGCTCACTCACATAATTTCACACCAGTAGTTACTGAAATTAAAGCACTACTCCCATATAAACAATATATTCACAGGTTAGGTTAGCTTTACATTCTATGATGTAGTAGTGAATAATGTTAAGTTTTTCCTAACATTTGTGGGTTTTTTTTTTTTTTTTTTTTAATGAAATATATGCTTTCAGAAGTAAAAGTTCAGTGTGTTGATTTTAGCAGTTATTTTGTTGAATTGTATAAACAGCAAACTTAAAAGATTGAAGGATTTGACTAAATCTATGAATTGTGTGTACTCTATTAGATCAGATTTTTTTATTTTTTTTTTATTTTTGTAGGTAATAAATGAAGTTTCTTCTTCAGGAAAATTATACTATAGTATCACATATTCAGTGTGTAGAATTTATGGAGACTAAAGACATGTTAGAGCAATTACTCTACTTTCAATTAAGAAAATATAACACTTGTTTCAACCTCTATATCAAGGTCATCATCTGGAAAACATAAACACAACACACGCTATTCGACATTACATAAAAGTAAGATAAATCTTCTTCTTCTTCTTCTGCAGCTTTTCCCACTTAATTGGGTTACTGTGTAGTGAGTCTCCTCCACAACCTCCTGTCTTGGGCTGTAGTCACATCCAAGTTCTTCATCCTCAAGTCCTCCTCCACCATCTCTTCTTTGGCTGCCCATGCTTCCTCCTCCCCTGCACATAGATCTGCATGACCTTTCTTCCCACATGCACTTCCTCCCTCCCTCATCACATGACAAAACCATCTCAACCTTGCCTCATGTATCTTTGCTCCTAAGTTCGTCACTTTCACGGTTCCCCTTACATAGTCATTTCTCAGACGATCCTTTCTGGTCATACCTCACATTCACCTAAGCATTCTCATCTCCACTACCTTCTTCCTGTTGATGTTATTTTTCCTCAGGGCCACAGTTTCCATAGCATATGTCACAGCTGGTCTCACTACTGTCCTGTAGATTTTGCCTTTTAGATTGATCGACACCCTCTTATCGCATAGCACTCCAGCCATCTCTCTCCAATTCCTCCATCCTGCTTGTATTCTTGCATCCACTTCCTTTCTCAGCCTCACCATCCTGTTTCATTGTTGAACCTAAGTATCTAAAGTCACTGACCTTCCTGATGACATTTCCTTCCAGCTCCAGATCTGTCTCCTGGCTGCCATCCACTTTGCAACACATATACTCTGTCTTACTTCTGCTCAGTCTCATACCTCTCTGTTCTAGTACTTTTCTCCAACTTTCCAGTTTAGCTGCCACTTTTTCAGAATAAGATAAACTTACTAAAAAGAAAAACCTTCTTATTCCCTTATGTCTAGCTTTACAACTTTTATAAAAGTATCTTTTGTATTGTTATGGGAATTGTGCACACAGCACGATGTCATCTGCTACAACATTGTCCAAGGCATTCTTCTCTCACCTCCTCCATCACCACCTCCATCACAATATTAAACAGGAATGGACTTAATGCTGACCTGTGATGCAAGCCAACTATCACTGGAAAACTTTGTCTCTCCTAGGCAGGTTCGAACTCTTGTCTTCACATTTCTGTACATCTCCTGCACCAGTCCGACATGTTTCTCCGATACCTTCTTCTCCCTTAGCACATCCAGACTTCTTGCCTTGCCACTATCATACGCTTTCTCCAGATCAATAAATACCAGATGTAGCTCCCATTGTTACTCTCGAAACTTGTTTATACTAGCTTGATCTCTGTGAAAAATAAAAAAAAAAATAATTAATTTTTTAAAAAAAGTACACATAATAAATATAATAATATGCAGATTATTAAAAAATTACTGTGAAATTACATCATATGCATCTCTACAATCCTATTATAAGGTTTACTTGTGTTGGCATTCTGCCATTATGTTCTAAATGCTACTGTTAGATTGTCAATTCTTAATGTGTCTTATAACTACTTTCTCTGTGGTCAGGGATTGTAAGGTTTTCCCTGGGTAACAAATCCTAACAAATTTATATTTATGCTGCGCCAGTTAGAGTTATTATACCTTAGATATGTTCGGGGCTCTCAAAATGTTGCAGTCGTGGCCCCTTTTTTTTTTCTTATTTGCTTATGTCTTTCTTTCCCCTTAATCACGGTTCGTAGTTTAGTGAGTAGCAAATGTCGGTCTCAAACACAAATTTAATACCAGGATTTCAAATGACAAAACATAAAGTTTTATTTTACACTAATAAAATTACATTAAACATGAAATATTCAATTCTTCTGTTATCTTAATTAGATTAAATCACATTCAAACAATATCACATGAAAATCTCACAAATTAACACATTTATCATTCTCTAAGAAAGGCATGCACTTGGGCAATTAATACAAATTTATCTAGACAGAATCTCAGGGAAAAGAGCTAAGGTAACATTTGCATACTAGATTGAGCAAGAATCACTTGATGGCTCTTCAGACTACCAGTCCAATGTTCCTAAAGTTACCCCGACAACTAAACTAGTTTCAGTCTTCCTTTTAACAACACTGCTTAACGTGTTTTCCTTCAGCGCTCTCACTTAACTTTAGAAAGGACAAAATTTCCTTACCGTTTCTGGCTGCTCACTGTTTCACTGAATCACCACCTGTTAGTCACGTGTGCATCCTAGTTGGATCCTTGTTCACACTGCAGATTTCTTTCCTTCCCGTCTCATGGATTCACGCGCACCTGAAATTTTGCCGTTAGCTGGGAACATCTGAGGTGCTTGTCTGGGATTTCTGGATCCTTCAAGGGGAAACATCTCGGTTCAGGTTTCACTTAGACCCGAGCTTTCCCTTTCTAGTCGGAGATCATCCTCACTTTCTACCTCCTTTTCTTTCCCTGTTTTCTCACCTCGTGTCCATCACTCTCTGTCTCCTACTTTTTCTCCCCCCCTTCTTTCGATTATTCACCTTTTACTTCCAAAGAGCTTACATTCACGGTTGCATCAGATTGCTTCATTGCAAACCCATGAGAGAGAGCTCCTCTCAGAGAATTAGTTAATCCTTGCTTGTAAGGTTCCAATATGGGCTTATCAAGGTCATGCCCTTTAGGTTCTTAGTCATCATGTTTTCTTTGTTTGCCGTAGCTTACCATTCCTTTATTTCGATTTATACACATTATTTTCCTTCATTAAAATTACACATATAATATTTCACAATACACTTATTATTAGATACACAATTACATGATACACTTTACACTCGATACACAATTACATGATACACTTTACCCTCCCCCCACTTCCTTATTTCTTTACAATACAATTATGACCAGCAGTACAGGTATTTTCTCTGGTTTAAAGCTCCTTTCGTTGTTTAGATCACGAATGAGTGTCGGTCTAGTAAAGGCAAGCCTCATTCACGATTTAACACTACATAGGATGTGCTTGGACAAATAGACATTTAAAAACTATTAGATTTGATGTGGTACGGTATCTACAACATATATTCCATGCTCTGTTTTGGCTGCTTCATGCCCAGGGTTCCACCAAGGTTTGGATACAGTGAAAATTTAGATGATTTTGGAATTTCATTTATTGCTGCCTAGACAAACACAATCTGTTACATGCTTCACTGATAGGTGTTTCATTAACTGCTTCACATTAAATTTTGCAAGATGGGAAAAAGTACTCCAGTCAGCCTGGTCCATTTTTCACATGGACATCCTTATAGGAGAATATGCTTCTTGGGAATACAGTATGAATAACTGGAAAATGATCTCTTCCATAGATGTTCTGTTTGACATCCCATGAGCAATGGAAAAATGGCAGGGGAGCAGATAAGATCTATTGCCGAATACAAGTGGTTAGACACATGGGAGAGCGTACTGAATGTTACTGAGAAGGAAGAGGTCATTAATTTCGAGCATATAATCAGCGACATGTACTTATCCATTAGTGTCGGCACTATCTTACAGAGTAATGTGTCCATTAAAGTCATCCATGAGAAGTATGGACCAAGGCAGTTAAAATATGATATCAAATTCAGTATCTTTTAGCTCATAATCCAGTGGTAAATATAAATATATTGAACATACTGTAATAATAGATCTCACTAACAGGTGAATCACTACTGCTTCCAGAATAGTATTAAGCTGGACATGTTGAAAAGGAGTATGAATGCCTACTAGGATAGCTAATCCACCACAAGCAGGACCATTTTTAGTTCTGTCCTAACGAATGACTGTGAATTTCCTTAAGGTGGATTTAAAAAGAATGGCTTGTGTTTCTGCAGTAGAATCTTGATATTCTGGTGAACTCCACTATATTTCGACTGTAGACTTGGCCAATTTCCAAGGTGTTGAGAGTTTACCTTTGTCAGGTTTATATTTATCAATTGATTTTGGAAGGTATGGACAGCCAGTGTCCTCTTCTATGGACAGATTATCGATATATCATGATGTGTCAGGATTATTTGGTAAGTTCAGTTTACTTTCAATGGATACTAAAGTATCCATCTTTTTCTGTTGAGTATCTTGTAGTTTATCTATCCTTGCCATTTTTTTTTTGAGAAGTAGGTTCTCATCGAATAAGACAGTTTTGGGAATTGCATCTGGAGTAAGACTGCAGGTCATGTGACTGATGTGCTAAACAGAGAAGCACTCATGATCATATAAAGTTCGGATATAATGAAATTATCATATGGTGGAATAGACATGAGTTTGAGTTGCTGTTTTATTGGCTGCCACCTTCTCAGCACAAAAGGATTTCAAGAACAGCTGTCACGGTGGCCAACTTCCTTTTTGCATCCTGATATATTTTTTTTTTTTTTTTTTTTTATCTTTTGTATTTCTTTTTCCTTCTCCCACTTCTAACATGCATGGGAGTAGACTAGATGATTTCTCTGACAGTTTAACATGTTTAGCTTTCTTTGCAGAGTAAGATTTTTTGCCATACTGTTTACTACCACATCAGATACAGGTGGTAGAGCCAAGATAGGCAGTTTGGATGTGCCCATATTTCTGACATTTAAAGCATCTCAGTGGATTTGGGATTTACAGCCTAATGGGACAGTTGAGATATCCTGCTTTTACATATGTTGGAGGATTAGGTGCATTAAAAGTAATGATGATGTTCGTGGTTGGACCCAGGTAACCATCCCTACATATCAGAATGCACCTCATACTTATCACTTCCTGATCTTTAAGCTCTGAACATATCTTCTTATCCAGAACATCAAAGAGATCTCATTCTGATATCCCTTCTCTAGACAGGTTGAATGTTTTATGAGGTGTTACTGTGACTGCTATTCCACCCATTAATGTTGCCCTGACTAGTTTTTTTTTTTTTCTAAGTGCTGCAGAGATGATGTTTCCACAAGAATATCACCAGAATGTAGCTTCTGCACTGTTTTGGAAGATCCTGGCATTCCTAAATCCTTTTGAATAATACATGGTGACATTTTCCTTATTGGCTTTTCACCTGTTGCATGGATGCTTACAAAAACTGGTACATTTATACTGGAATCATGTCTACTCTTTCTTCTGTTATCAAATCATGTAACTACAATATCAGTACTTCATCCTAAAATATTTGAGGATGAAAAATTCATGCTCGAGAGATTGTTTTGTTAGCTGTCATAAGAGCTTCCCAGGCACCATGGAGCCACACATGGATGCCCACTGACAGGCAAGCAATGACTGCACTCGTGAGTGGAATGCCAGCACCACAACAAGCCTTGAGCCCTATCCCTGGACCACGGGATAGGAGACACTGTAATACTGTTCATCATTGCAGGCAAACCCACTAGCTGAGTGATCCTGGTAGGGCAAGCCAGGACTGCCAAAGGCCAAAACAGTACTAATTCTCCTTTCCACATGTCCATGGGTTGCACTGTGCAGCAAACACATGACAAGGAGTTTAGATCTCAGTAATTGTGATCTGAAAAAAAAGTACAGTAAAAAGATTCAGGAGAAGTAGAGTGAAGAAAATGGGATGAACAAAAAGGTACTTGCCATCATTGATAGGTTTCTTCTACCACTCGCAGTGAGAGGCCAGATTAACATGAAGATGTTCTTGACAGAATGATGGAGTATGAAGGAGAGAGAACAAGAGGTCATCCCTGAAAGCTCTATGAAGAAGTGAGATTTTGTGCATGATGAACTGTGTGTGTAACAGAGGGACCTCCTATGATGAGTCTGACTCCATGGAGGTCTGAAGATAACTACCACAAGTCAGGTTGGTAGGTACACTAGAAAGAATAACGAAAACAGATTAGTGTCTGAGATTAGCTATCTGATAGGATATCTTCAAGTTGTATATGGGGAGCAATATCCCAGAAGAGGAAAGTTGCTAATGGGGTACCCCAAGGTTTTGGGGCTGATGCTATCTTGTATGTTACTAATATTGGGAAAGGTTTTATTATTATTACGGGCGACTCCAGGGAGGCCCTAAACATCATGACCACACAACTATTCGTCATTCTCACAGTATCTATCATACTTTGCCTTGAACTCATTCACTGTCATAGCACCCATAACAGATTCTGGCAGCTTATTCCACTCATTTACCACCTAAAAGTAAAGAACTCAGCTCTAACACCCTTGCTAACCACACTCTTGTCCAGCTTCCATAGATGTCCCCCTAGTTCTCCCACCACCAGTCCTGATCTCAAAAATATCCCCTGAATTAATCCTATAGAAACCCTTTAGCAATTTGAATGTCTCAATCATATCTCCCCTTTTCTGCCTATCAACTAATTTCTGCAACCCACAAATCTTCAACTTGTTCTCATAAGGTTCATTCCATAGACCTGCTATCATCTTGGTCACTTGCCTCTGGATCCTCTCCACCTCCTCCCCATCAAGAAGAAACCTCGGTGACCAAATCTGGGCACAGTAATCGAGATGAGGTCTTATCAAGGCTCGGTACAGAGGTACAATAACTTGCTTGTCTCTGCTCGTCAAAGTATTTTTCAGCAACCAAGTGAGTTGATGAGCTGATTTAGCTACTTTTGCAATGTGCCCCCTAAACTTCATCTCCCTATCCACCAACACTCCCAAGTCCCAGGCCTTATCAATCTGATGGAGTACAGTTCCATCAATGTGGTATACTGCTGCTAATCTTTTCACCCTAAAATGCATAACCTTACATGTTTGAATAGACATATGCAGTTGTTTACAGATGATGCAAAGTTAGAAAGGTTATGAGGAACACAGTAGTTGCTGTGCTTTATTTACAAGAGATCATCAACAGAGTTAATGAGTGGGCAAGTGAGCAGATTGCCAGATCAATGTTGCAAATTTTAAGGTTTTAATGAAGCAAAGATGGAATGCAGAGTATGTGGTTGGTGGGAATATTCTACAGGAGGAGATAAAAATCTGGGAGTGATGGTGGATAAGGAACTAAAATTAATGGGATATATCACTAAAATTGTAATGACCTCATGGATTATGACCATGATGCAGAAGACACTTGTGTAGAAGTAAGAAAGTAATTGTTAAGAAGTATACTGGATAGGAGGAAGTAGGAGAGAATATGATTTAGACATGTAGCTTGGTAAGGGATTATTACCAGATTAATGTGGTTGAAGTTTTTCATAGAATGGAGAAGAACAAGAAGCCATCCCTAGATGATGTATAAGAAGAGTATGAACAAGCGATGAGAAGTAAATTTTTTTTTTCTTTCTGTGTGAGAGTAGTGAATGATTGGATTATCTAAAAATGTGTTGTGTGCAGAGAAGTTGAATGTATTTAAGGCATGGTTTTATGAGCTGTAAGTCTGCGTAACAGTGGGACCTTCCCATGAATCTTTTGACTCCAGGGAGATCTAATAACAATAATGCCAAGCCAGACGAATCAGTTCGAAGAAAATCGATGAAATCTAGCAGTACACAAGTTTGAACCAATTTTAATTTAGGTTTGAGGGTTAGGGTCAAAATAAGACAGTTAATCAAACATTGTCCACCCACCACAGGACAGTAGCATCAAGTCAACAGAACATATTAGAAAGTTGGTTACACTATAATAAATCTAGTTTAATCCTTTATCCAAGTGTAAGCAAACAAAGTTTGCGCCTGAAAATATCTTCAGGACTGAGGTAAGGTGGGTCCATCCTTCTCTTAATGCATGGCAGTATACATTTCCGCAAGGAGTGGGTGCCAGCATTAAGAGAACGGCTGGCACCCACTACAATGACGTCACGTATCTACATTGATAAATTATGTCGCTTATCTCAAACTGATAACCACAGGCAGGGGTGTTACGTCCCCTCCCTTTACCCTACTCCTATTTGGTTCATCGTCGGACCGGACATCATCTGTCATGTAGCTCCATAGAAACGAGAGCACATCCCAGAGATGTCTCTCCAGCTCGGAGGATTCATGTTGTTTGCACGTTTTTTCCTCATCTTCCAGATGTGATATTTGATCTCATTTATCACGAAGGTTAGTGACTTCTGTTACAGAAGTATAATATTATTATAATATAAGGTTAGTATAAGATTATCCCCCCCGTCCCCTCATTAGGAGGGGACGGGGTTGAGCCACTGCTAATGAGGATTAGGTATATATTTTTTATGACTAAATCTGTGTGTGTGTTCATGGGGTCTATTTGCCTGTTCTGAGGGATGAAAAACGTGATTTTGCTTATGAGACCGACTAACTCGCTTGTAATCGAAAGAGATCAGGTCATGGATGGGAATCATGATTTCCATCCATGACATGCATAGGAATCAAACCCAGGTCTTTCCTACCAAAGGGTTTTGTCTATATAGACTGAGCTAATGAAGCTCAAGGCGTATAATGATTAATTATGATATTAGTATGGGGAAAATTAAATTATTTATATTTAAAAAAAAGTAAGCAAGTAAGAAATGTATACTTTACACAGTGTCAAATTTTTGTACTCAACAGAAAAAAATGCTAATTGTACTGAATTATTATTATTCTAGCAACAAATTAGGTGGGATTAGTCCGCCTAAGCACGACTTAATAAACTAATCTTCATAATCATAGTTGTTATTAATATTGCTATTATTTCACTAACACGCTGAACTCTGAACAGATTGCAATGTGCTAACCATATAACTATAAATAGTCTGAATTATGAGAACAATCTTCTTGTGAAATGTATATCTATTAAAAACAAATTGAATACATTCAGGATTATACACTTAATCCTTGTAGACAGGAAATAATTTAACTATATCTTAGTTGAATAAAAAATATATATATTTCTTATATTGCACTAAACAAAAATAAGAGGTGTAAATTGTACATATTCTGAATAATCCTATTTTGTAATATGTAAACTTAACATGCAATTATATTTTCTTATTTAACTGCGAACTACGATAGTAAATTATTACTGTAGTATTATTATCACTAATAAGACGTTGATTATGTTATACGTTAAATACACTAATAATACGTTTTATCTAGGAAGTGTTATTAGCAGTGATGAAAGATGTAAAAGCGATGGGAAGAGATGCCTTTAATAGAAAATGGAATTTATTCAGAAGTAAAATGGATAGAAACCTAAAGAAAAGACTAATAAAATGTTGTGTGGAGTGTTGCCCTGTATGCAGCTGAAACTTGGACATTTAAGAAAGAAGAAATTAAGAGTTTGGAAAACTTTGAGATGTGGATTTGGAGAAGGATGTAAAAAATCAAATGGACAGATAAAATAACTAATGAAGAGGTATTATAAAGAGTAGAAGAAGAAAGAAGTCTGTTAAGGAGGATAAAAAGAAGCAAGGGAAAAAACTGGATCGGACATATTCTGAGAGGGAATGGAATCATCAGATGCCATCGAAGGAAAAATAGACGGTAAAAGACCCAGAGGAAGAGTACGGAAAACAATGCTAGATGAAATGCGGAATGGAGACAGGTACACAAACTTGAAAGAGAAGGCTCAGAACAGAAGACAGTGGAAGGAAACTTTTCTGCTACTAAAAGAAGAACCTGCTCAAATGCAGAATACCAAAGAAGAGAAGAAGCTCACTTGCATGTTATGCATATTATAATAGCATTAATTAGAATCTGTTCTTCAGTCACGCAGAAGAAAATGTAGTACTATTGCTTAAAATTTACATGATGTGTGTAATTTATCTGAAATATATTCAAGTTTAAAAAAAAAAGAGAGAGAAAATTGAATTCATGGATGCAAACTTCATGTAAATACTGTCATAGTTATGTTGGCAAGTTCCTTCAACGTACCCATCGGGAATTTGATGATCATGATAATGAATATTTCAGGGATTTTAATTTAAACATTTAGACTATTCATAGTTGGTCTTTATATACTGTAATAAATACAAAAACGTATTCTGATTATAAGACCATCGGTTTAATACACATATGTACAAGAACGCCGACTAGTTTCGCTAGCATACTGTCTAGCTTTGTCAAGACTAAAAAAGGTGGAAAAAAAATAAATGCAAAAAAACGAAAGAATGCAGTTACCGTTTACAACGGTTAGGCAACCAAATTTGACAGTTCACGTGACAATGTATGAATATAGCCAGATGTTCAGTCATTTCCTGTCCGTAGGACCACCACCACTGCTGCTGCTTTGAATATTCGAAATCTGTAATTATATATGGCATTGAACTGTTTTCCCAATCTATTGCATGGTTAGAAGTTGAGAAGTGATGGCGAAACCTGAGGTATCCGTTCTGTTGTGATTTACATCTCCAACGTTGAAAAATGGAACGCTGTCTTTAGGGGATCTTAAAAACTGTCTAATGGTTGTAGTCGGTTTAAACACAACTCTGATGTTGTAAGGCTTCAAAATTCTAGCAATTTTAGTTGAGACTGAACTAACATAGGGGATGACTATGGATGAAATGTACTGAGTAGCTATCTTTTGTTGTTGGAGGTTAGTTTTATAAAGCAATTTGTTGATTATGTTTGGAGGATAACCATTTTGAGATGGCGATTTCGATATTTGCGCAAGTTCTGTACGTATATCTTTGACTATGTTTTGGGCTCTATTTCTTAACATATGGATGGCGCTGTATTTTTGTGTATGGTGATGATTGGAAGTAAAATGCAGACACCGTCCAGTATCTGTTGGTTTTTCTATATATAGTACGTTTAATTAATATCATTCTCTTGTCTTTTGGCCAGTATTTATCTAAAAAAGGTAGTTGTTGATTGTTTTCCAATTTTAAAGTAAATTTGATTTTGCTATGAAACGAGTCGATTTTATTTAAGAACACGTGTAAGCTTTCTATTTTTTCTTTCCAAATGATAAAAACATCAACGTATCTCCACCAGACTGATGGTTTTGGAACAATGTTGGCTAGAATTTCATTTTCTAATTTCTCCATGAACAAGTCCGCACATGGTACCACTTTTCGATATCTGTCCAGCAGCCACCCTCTTGTCCATTTAACCAGTGTCATATCCATTCTCATTTGTTCTAATTTGAGTAACAGTGTTCCCTGTGGTATTCTGTCAAATACTTTTACAAAATTCAGCAAATTCATTTCGTTTATCCCATGCACTACCTACCTGCAATGTTTTGTATGGTACAGATTTAAGCTTCTTCCTAAGCATGTCATAATCACCTGCCTTGTAGTTCCACAAATACCCCTTATTGATTGAATATTCTTCGAGTTTTACAATCTCCCACGTCAAGACGGCATGGTCACTTTCACTCTTTACGTTATGAAAAGTTAGTAAATTACAAAACATGACTGACACTTCACAAAACCTATGTTGACTCTCATACAGTATCATATTTTTATCTACCCATTCTTGAATTCTATTTTTATCGAATTTTTTTATTACTTTTACTACCACGCCTGAGATACTGATTAGTCTATAATTTGCTACTGCAGTCTTAGAACCTCCCTTAAGCAAAGGGACAAGAGGAGACAGAAATGGATAAAATAGTTGAGCTACTGAGTGGCCATGCAAGAATATATCATCCTAGGGAGGTTACTACTACCTGATATATACTTCTGTTCCCACATTAGTATATTGGGGGTTCTTAGGATATTGCAGACTCTCAATGTAAATACAGCTGTGGGATTAGATGGGATATCGGCTAGGGTTTTGCGGTAATGCCTTTGATTCCTTAATTTAAGTCTGAGTTCTGGTAGAGTCCCAATGGAGTGGAAACACTCTTGGAACTCTACCAGAGCTGACTTAAATTAAACAGTTTGGTCAATGGTTTCCAGTTCCCTTGTACATTCTCGCAAAACCCTAGGTGATATCCCATCTAATCCTACAGCTGTATAAGAACCATTCTGTCTAGTTCCTGTCACATAGGTTGAAGCAGTAATCTCACTAGGATGATATATCCTTGGCGAGTGGTCACTAACTCAACTGTTTTATCCATTTCTGTCACCTCGTGACCATCAGTACAGTAACGATGGTATGAAGGCCTGTGGCAAGTGCCAAACTTGCTCCCCCCCCCAACCCAAAAATGACAAAAAAATTTTAAAATGTAAATGTGCAACTGCTGTGACGTATCACAGTAAAATTTGCATAATCCTTATTTGTGTTTACTGCAAATATTTGACTGCTTTCGGCTTCGCCAGCGCCAAAATTTACCCTATCGCGACTTTTGGTACTAAATCTTTTTTTCGCGGGAATCATCTCCATGCCTTCAGAAGTCTCAATATAAAATTTGGTCTCATTCCGTTTATTGGTTTTAGCTACAGATTCCTCCAAACAGGGAAAGTTATTTTATGTCAGCCTGTATATTATAAGAGATCACTACAACTTACATATTATGTCCAATTATGATTCTCATATATTACGTCACGTATATACCACATTACGGGGGCCCTCATAGATGCAAATACTGGAGTTTTCACTGACTGTTTGGCGCCAATTTAATTTTTTAGTAATAATAAACTTTCAAATTCCTACTTACTTTTGATAACGTACCAATCAACATCAGCTTTCTCTTCTTGGGCTGATTATCACATCCAGTTTATGCTGGCACAAAAATATTACATCTCTTCAGACGCTTAAATATTTGCGTTCTTTTTCGTTCAAATCATTCCTTTTCTTCCTCAACTCCTAACACTTTAGAAGTATTAGGTGTGATATACTTTGCAATACTGTTCTAGCATTTGATGTAGAGCGCTTAAAACTTTCCTAGAGATTCTTAGTGAATCTCTAGGAAAGCTTCTATACAGAAGGGGTCGATCTGCTTAATAGGTGGCCCCTCTCCTTTAGTCACTTTTCCATAGGCGCACTGTTTCCACATTATGACTTTTCTGTAGGTTCTTTCATTGACATTGCTCTGCTGAACTGGCTACTGCCATTCTTCCATTATCATCCAATCATGTAAGAAATTTAGCAGCCACTGGACAGCCCTAACTCCAAGCATACCGAATAAAATTCTCCATTTTCTTCATTCTATCCACCCATCCTCTTTGGAACAGTTAACAAAATCGTTTTCCGACTGACTACAACCTCCAACTGCCTTAAGTGATTACAAGAAACACATCAATCGATTACCTCTTTTTCCTTAGTCTCTTACCCACACATGGCTCTGTTCTATAAGAGATCTTGGAAATTTTCAATTGAGAGGTCATAAACATCTAGAAACATAGACTGAAAATATTTTGTTTCGTGAACATTTTTTAATGCATACATAGTCCAGTATTGAAAAATGGAGAAAAACCAAAGATTTACTATCTTCACCAGGTGAGCATGATGCTACATAATGATTTGAAATATCAACCTTATTACTCCTATCATAATTAAATACTTATGATATATACACAGATGTTGAAGTAATCTACTGTTCCTTTTTTGTTTATTATTATTTTATGATTTTTGTAGTGTTATTCCCTCCGATGAAAGACTGGGAATATACAATACATTATTACAGTGGAAAACTCGGGATTTTTTCTTGCTTGAATGAAAACAAAGGAAGAAGAAAAATAAAATCTAAAGTAAGAAAAGAAATAAAGAAAAATAAGAAGAGCGCCGGGGTCTCCTGGAAAGGGCTTCCTCGCTTCCCTTTGTTCTCCCATCCCAATAAGCAATCGGTGGACCTTTGATGGACACTAACAGCCCCTCTTCCTTTCCCCGGTTAAGTATCAAATAGCCGAATCCCCAATCCTCTCCGACTCCACCTCAACCTTCAGGGTATGGGAAAGTCAGATTCCTTCATCTCTCTCAAAGCTTCTTAATCGGTTCTCGCGGTCCTATCGAAAGCAGCAACTTCGTTCCTGTTTCTAATTGGTTCCGGAAGCTGTTTAAAAGGAGGAACTTTTCTCTTCTCTTCCTTCTTTCTTTAGCTGTTAACCGATATTCCAGAATATGTGAAAAAAGGAGGACACCTTCGAACCTTATTCAAAATTGAATTACAAGCAAGGCCTCTGTAAATGCCTTTTCCCCTGTGAAGTCTTCAAGGTCGGATTTGGAAGATTTTGCAGCAAACGTGCTTCTCCATTCCCTTGATGTGTTTAATTTCCGGATTTGGAGAATGGAGAAACGCATCGCCACTTGCCATCTTCTTTCCCTCCATTCAGAAGACATAATTCGGAACTCCAGAATGGCCGATTTTGGAGGAGGAAACTCTTTTTGGCCGCTTGAGATGTAATCTGAAGAAGTTGGATAAAGGAAGACATTGCAAACTGCTGTCTTATTTTCCCTTCACTCGTCTTTGTTTCATCTTCTTTTTCTACTATTTGAATACTGCTGCACTGTATCAATCGGAAACCGAGGTCAGACTGAGCAAGGGATGAATTACTTCTTTCAGCCCCCTCGTCGCCTCTGGCACTCAAGGTTGGATTCAGGAGCAGGGAAACCTAAACTTTTACCCCTTGATTTATGTCAACTAGTTTTGTCTGTCGTTCCTTTTCTTTCCCCTTCATTTACATGAGCTCCAAGTTGGAACGTGGGAAGAGCACGCCTCTGATTTCACCCCTTGTATCTGAAGGTTGGCTAAAGAAACAGGATCTTTCACCTTTCTCTTGTTTTGTTTACATTTTAGGCAATTAAGGTCCGAAATGACTGTTGCTTCTTTCATTTGATCTTATCTCGAATGCCTGTTGACTGCTTAAGAGATAGGAGGTGGTGAACTGGAAACTTCCTTCATTTACTCGGCCTTCAGGATCATTAGGAACTCAGGAGTCAGGAATGGAGTTCCACTTTCGATACGGCCACGAAACCGATTAAGGAGGCAAATGGAGGTTCCTGGCTTTCCCGTATGCCCTGAAGACTGAGGCTCGGGTCGAACAGGAGCTACTACTGTCCATCAGAGGTAGTGACTGTTGGCTTACACGGAGTCATGTAAGAATTAGGTTTCAATAAAAGGAAATTTCAAATAAGAAAGTTATATTGAACGTACATTTCTTTACCCCTCCGCTTACCATAGTGCAATAGTTTCTTTGAATTCTCTCTCACGAAATTTCATTTAGCATTATGATTTAATTCACTTGTTTCTCTCCATAAAGAGAATAACATGCCATGTAATTCATTTTACAAAATCTTGACTTCGTTGTATATTAACGTATTAGAGCAAGCAGTAGCGCACTCAGGATTTAATCTTGGGGGTGGGGAGGCCGACTCGAGTAGACGATTTGAGAATACCCACTACGCATCGCACACGACCTGTGACTGAGCATCTGCAATGATAGCTAATTCATAAGTAGTATACAAATAGAAAACACAACATAACGTAATTTTTTTTAAAAAAAGTAATTTTATTTAGGAAAAGATTTTTGGAAAATTTTCTATTTTTTCCCCTTTTGCTTCTATGGGGCAGTCCCCTTCCCCCTCCCAGGTGAGCCACTGAGGGCAAGCAACATTTATAGTCGATAATCTAAAACAATGGCTGAGTGTTTGGGTGAAGTGACTAAATCAAAGGAACTTAACAAAAATAATTTAGCAATAATATCATTTTACAAGCATAACAAAGATGTGTCTGCCAACCTAAATATCTTTTGTTTTTGTGATTTCTTTCAGTTCTCAGAAAACAAAATACAGCTTCTTTCTCATACAAAGAAACAATTCCCACCCAGTTTCATATTACATTCCTGTTGAGTCACGTCAGTCTCTCTCTCCAAATAAGTTATTGCGAAAATAATGAGAGGACAAATTTCATATTTTTTTATTGAGAGTCATAAAATCATACCGAATTTTAAAAAAGTGAACCAAGTACCTCACTGACATTCAGAAACGGGTAGTATTTCGTTGTTGCTACCCTTGTGTTTCAAGTCTACATCTGACGAACTTCACCTTGCTATAATTACGAACTCCTCACTCCCCCCCACACACACATACAGCTCCTCATACTCTGTTCCCACCAGCGAACAGTCAATTTCTCTATTAGCAATACCTTCCCTACTTGGGTTACTAGTGAACCAGTGTTTTTGCTGGTCAAAAAAAAAGTCGACAAACATACAAACAATTTAGATCTAGAGTGATTTAGCCATGGGGTATTCGAAATCTCATTGTCCGACTATTGCAAAAAAGTCTTCATTTTTTTTTAATAACAAGAAAATGAGAATTTCAGCCTCCACAAACAAATCCTTTGGCCAGTGGCACACTCAGGATTTAATTTTAGAAGGGGAGGGAGCGAGTTGAGTAGACGATTTGAGAATACACACTACCATCGCATAGGACCTACGACTCAGCATCTGCAATAATCGCAGTAGTAGGGTGGTCACTAGTGACCAGATCAAGATAAGATAAGGAATCGTGAGGTGATTCGTTGTTCATTTGATGACGTCATTGTGTGTGACGTCATGAGTTTGAATGTTAGGAATTTCCCTGTGTCAGTGACGTCAGTTCTTGTGTTTTGGTTCGCGTATGGAATTATGGGTGATGGTAGAGATAAGGATTCGTGTCGTGATTGGTGGGACACTTCTGACCAAATCAAGATCAAGATAAGATAAGGAATCGTGTCGTAGGTGTGTTGTTATCAGATGTAGATAAGTGATGTCATTTGTTAGTTGTAAATAAGTGCTGTTATTGTTTTGAATGGAAAAGGAAGATATATTAGCAGATAAGGATTCGTGTCGTGATTGGTGGGACACTTTTAACCAGATCAAGATAAGATAAGGAATAGTGACATGGATGTGTATTATTATCAGATGAAGATAAGTGATGTAATTTGTTAGTGGATAAGCAATTGTGTCGTGATTGGTGGGACACTTTTAACCAGATCAGGATCAAGATACGATAATGAATTGTGACGTGGATGTGTGTTATTATAGAGTTTGGAATGTTTGGAATTTCGCTGGGGCCCTCGTCTGTCAGGGACATCAGATGGTGTGTTTGGTTTGCTTATAGCATTATGGGTAATATTTAGAGATACGAATCGTGACGTTATGTGTTTGGAAATTTCTGAGGAACATATGTCTCTCTGTGATATCACATGGTGTTTTGGTTTGCCTACGGAATTGTGGGCAATGTTTTTGAGATAAGATATCTTGGAATTTTCCCAAGGTGACACACTCACACACACACACACACACACATCTGACATTGTCGTCATGTTTTGTCTTGGGTTGTCTATAGATGGCTGTACTAATTTTCCAATACATTTTGGGGTATTTCTTTCCTGTTAAAGGGTGGGAATTCTTAGAGTAGAGTCGTGATGGTGGCAGTGATTAGGTTTTTCTGAATAATTTAATTATATGCTGGTGTCCCTCAAACACACTTTTTTTGCTCCAAAGTCATCACTATCAGTTGGATGTGACATCACTAAAAGATTATTTACATATGACGACCTCTTTTTCGAATTTACGTTATCTTGTTTACAATTGGGTATTGGTGTTTTTTTTAGTTTACTGTGAAGAGAAAAACCAAATGGTATTTTAAAAAAATAAATTAAAAATAAACGAGACTTAAAGGCTTAAAATAACTTTTTTGTATATAGTCTAGAAATTCTGATGATAATTTAAATTTACTTATAGTCTTTCCAGAATGACTCTTCTTAATGCAAATACATATTCAAAAATAGTTGAATTTTTATCCACAGCAGAACACACACACACAAAAACACAATCTGGAAAGAACAAAATTTCTGTAATAATCTGAAAAGCTATTTGACTTTTGTTCCTTAGATTTTCTGTCCGTTTGGTACACTGTTAATTCCTTCACATTGGGTCATACTATGTTTTTATTCCCAAGGTGGTGAGTGTAACCTCAAACTGTCTTTTGCTGATTAACATATCCGCCAGCGATTGGTAATTGTTGTGTCTACTTGTAAACTTTTATGACTGGGGGATTGGAATTATCCTGGTCTTACTTGAGGGTTTGATAATACTTCCCACACGACAATCCGAACGTCACCTTTTTCATGACACTATTCTCCCTTTGATGTTTTGCATAGTATTATCAGTTTGGGGAAGTACGACTCTTTTTCTAGTGTAAAATTCTTATGACACATATCCTAAAATTATTCATTCCTGATTAAGGATTTTATACAGTTTTTGTTTTCAAGTAGATGGCTTGTTTGTTTGTTTACATTTTGTGTAGCTAGGAAACTGGAATTTATTTCAAATGAATATTAGCTCGGTAATATATATACTTTGTTAATTTCTTTGTTACCTTTTATTTAACTGTAATATTATTAACAAATTGTATTTACTGAATCTAACATAAAGAAATTAAATAAAGTGAAGAAGATAGTATTTTTTTCTTATTCTTCTGATTTCACATTGGCGCTGATGTTCATAGTATATGATTTCCCACTTGTGCTTACGTATAATTCACGTGATATATATATATATATATATATATATATATATATATATATATATATATATATATATATATATATATATATATATATATATATATATATATATATATAGAAAAAAATGTTACCCACAGATAAATATTTATGATCACAGCAAACAAGAAATTCATCAGCTTTTTCAAAGTTTTGAAATACATTCAAATATTGTTTTCATCATTTGGTATCATTTAAATGAAGAACGGATCTGGCTATTAAGTTCGTCAATGTTTTACTTTTTTCATTTTCTCTTCCAATGATGAGTATTAGTTGATATATGCATGTTGATTCACTTGGTTTTATCTGCACACTATGATACCTTTTTTTTTCTATAGCAATATTTTTAAGAGTTTTAGTAACGTGTTGGTTTAAAATATCTAATGGCTCTGTAAAATAACCAAACTCTAACAGTATTGTGATTTTTCAGGTGAAATCTTCTCCACTAAAATTCTGGCTATTAATTTAATACCCGATTATTCCTTTTGCTTCCAAGAGTTGACAGTTTCATGAAATATTTGAGGGCTTGATTGAACAAATAAGACTTTTAATTCACTCAGTTAAAAAAAAAGTCTCTGGTTACTTTGTGGCATGAAATTTCACAAGGAAAAAAAAATGTTATGATCTTACTTAAATTTGTATAACACATCAATGACACCCAATTTGTTTTTTAAATTTACACTTTTTATTTAAATGAAATATTATTTACAAATTGTATTTACTGAATCTAACATACAGAAAATAAATAAAGTGAAAAATACAATCTATTTTTTTTGTTCCTTAATCTTCTTATTGTTAAATTTGCACTGTTGTTCAAAAGTACTTCCCATGCTTGTGGAATTGCCATAATGTGGTTTTTGACAATGTGACTCTCATCTGAAAGTTAATTTTCATTTGGTGATCGTTGGGAATTTATTACTGTAGTAAAATTAAGGGTTGCATTTTTTTTTTTTTGAAACCAATACATATACTTCTGAGAATTATTAAAAGCACAGAATCTTTCGTTATGTTTCCAAAAGCATTTAAAAGTACACGTTATGTTTTCACGTTTTGGGCATTCAGTTTCATTTAAATCAAGAACAAGCATCCCTATTAACCTCGTTAATGTTTTTGATTTTTCTCTTCCTTTGGAGAGTAATATTTAGATTATTTGTATGACAGAAGAACTGCCAGCATTCGTACCTATGAAGGGAACGACGAAAGGCACTGTATTCTTGAAGCCCCCAAGAAAACGCTCCAGCATTTCGACCTCAGCTTAACCAACCTCGAGGGTGTAGTAACTGATGGTTGCCCCTGCTATGGTGGGAAAGAACTAAGGGTTTGTTGCGCTGCTACGGAAAGAACCGGAACTATAAGAAAAAGATTTCGTCCATTACCACTGTCAGGAGAATTTGTGCGCGAAAACTATTGGATTTGAGAATGTCATGAAAGTTATTGTGACTGTCATCAACATTATTAGGGCAAGAGGATTGAATCATCGTCAATTCCAAGAGGTTTTGACCGAAGAGTGCGAAGCGGATCACGACGATGTGATTTATTATAGTGATGTGTGTTGGTGGAGCAGAGGGAAGGTTCTTAAAAGAGTCTTTGACTTAAGGAGCGAAATTTAGCAGTTCATGCAAACCAAGGGGAACCAATTGCAGAATTTAACGATCCGAAGTGGATCATGAATTTGCCTTTGTGACCAACATCTCGTTGCATATGAATGACCTAAATACGCGGTTATAATCCAAAGATCAACTGGTGCACACTCTGTTTGATCACATCAAAGCTTTTGTGCCCAAGCTCAAACTTTGGGAGGCACAACTCGCAAAAAAACTGAACTCATTTTCATCTTCTCACTGAGTCTATCTGTTCGTCTTTTGATGAATACGCTACAAAATTAGCCGTGTTGCGATGCGAGTTCGAAGAGAGATTTAGTGATTTTCGTAACCAGTAGTCTTCTTTAGATTTATTTTCAATGCCATTCAGTGTCAATGCTGCCAAAATGCCAGGCTCAGTGAGCTGCTTGAACTCCAAAACAACTCTTCTTTG